>NW_018480054.1:612129-615585 GCF_002113885.1 Mizuhopecten yessoensis | reverse complement strand
ATAATGTCAGCGTCTCGCTTATAATGTCAGCGTCTCGCTTATAATGTCAGCGTCTCGCTTATAATGTCAGCGTCTCGCTCATAATGTCAGCGTCTCGCTCATAATGTCAGCGTCTCGCTTATAATGTCAGCGTCTCACTTATAATGTCAGCGTCTCGCTTATAATGTCAGCGTCTCGCTTATAATGTCAGCATCTCGCTTATAATGTCAGTGTCTCACTTATAATGTCAGTGTCTCACTTATAATGTCAGTGTCTCGCCACCACCTAGGGATGCTTCCAGTCAAATTTAGTGAAATTTCAATCAGTCATTAAGAAGAAGAAGTCTTTTGAAGAAATTGTTGACGGACGGACGACATGGTATGGCATAAAGTCTCCTTGGTCCTTAGGACCCAGCAAGCTAATAAATTAATTAAAGTACTTTTCAACTTTTCAGTCAAGATAAAAGCCATACTAACTGATACTACACAGAGCCTAGACTGATTCCTATAAGCTATCCATTAGTATCCATTATACTGAATATTAAAGGTTCTTGTGCTTACCTTTGAGAAAGACTTGTTGAGGCCTGTGTAGAGAGACATCTGACGTTTACGCACCGAGAAACTCTTGTTTAATGTCACTTTCTGTCTCGGGGTCATTGCCTTGTTCTGCAAGTAGAACGAAACTGCTAATAACCCTTTTTAAACATCAACGTTTGAAATTTACACTTGCATTGCAATCAAAACAATTTTAAAAAAGTAAAAAAAAATCCCAGCTTCTAAGTTTCTGCAGGTGGGTATTTCCCTGTCTGATCACAGATCAAAACTATTCTGAAATGATGTCTAGCTCAAATATGTACAGATACAAATTTGTTTTAATACTGAGATAAAATGTCCAATTCATTATACTGATAACTTCAAAACTGAAAAGCTTTTCTAGACAGATAACTATCAAAGGTCCATTCCCATAAATGAACCTTTTAAAAGGTATGAACCCTGCCATGCCCTAAAAAAACATGTCCCAAGACCTAACAAGAATACCAAGCAACTGACCTGTGATTGGTCCAGCAAAGAAGTGTCTGATGTCGAAACGTCAAAGGATTGGTCCTCTTTATCCAAGCTTGGTTTCAGCATCACTGTGTCAGCCCTGAGGAGATTAAGAGTTCACAGGTAGAACCAGGAATCACTTTTACTTTAAAATCGAGAATATCATTCAAACTTGTAAACCTCTCCAATTTCCCCTAAGCTATTGTACTAATAATAACAAGAGTACCTGCGGGGCGGAACAAATACGCCCGTCGAATGCCATATAGTGTTATATACTTTCTTACATTGAAATAAGATCTGCATCATTCTAAGAGCGGTTAGCTGATATGCTATAAAAATGTAGGAGAAAATCTTCGGACAAAAAATCAAATACTGAAATGAACAAAAGGCAATAAATTTTGTAAAAATCATTGAATCAAAATTCTTTTAAAGAAGACACCACTTCATATCATGATTATAATGTATACCAAGATTCAAATAGATCGGTCGAAAAATGTAGGAGGAGATTGCCGGACAAACAAAGTTTACGCTGGCCGGCCGGACAACGCCATACCATAATACTACCGTCAAATTTGACGGTCGTATAAAAAAAGGCTTTATTTATTCTTGATAACATATTGAGCATGAAGTAAATATAGTAAATATGAATGCCAACTGGAGTATGACAAATGATAAAGAAGGCTAGTTTGGTACTGTGACATACCTCTGTATGGAGGACAGTGAGGAAGCAGGATCCTGAGCTGTGGTGCTGACTGGGAAATCCCTGTTTTCTTTACCACTGTGGTCTTTTTGCACTCCTTCGCACTGAAGCTAAATACAGAGCAAATACAAGGGTGATCACCTATGAGTCAAAGTAAAGATGTCTAACACTGAACAAGAAGTGTTAATTAATGTCAGAATTTTATGATATAAAAAGATATTCTTAATATAGAAAATGTTGAAGCTGATTTTGATCTATTGAAACTCAACAGAAACTAGAAATCAATCTTTTACTTCATTGCTAATAAGAAATGAATATGATTTTTATAATTTGCAACAATTTTGAAGTGTACTATATTGCACCACTTGGTGTTGTACAGCTGAAGCACTTCGAAAATAAAACAATACAATTTTAATGACTTTAGTTCTTCTTGCAGTATATGTACTTCAACTTCTGAAGATATAACTATAATTAGTTGGTTACAATATACCGGTATAATCAACCAATTCTAACTACAGATATATATTAGCACTAGCCTCTAAAAAAACTGTTACAGCAAAAGCTAATGTTGAAAGTTAGGTACAGCAAAAGCATTAGGTTTATTGGGACATAAAGTATGTGTGATCATACAGCATTAGGTTTATTGGGACATAAAGTAGGTGTGATCATACATCATTATGTGACATAAAGTAGGTGTGATCATACAGCATTATGTTTATTGGGACATAAAGTAGGGGTGATCATACAGCATTATGTGACATAAAGTAGGGGTGATCATACAGCATTATGTTTATTGGGGCATAAAGTAGGTGTGATCATACAGCATTAGGTTCATTGGGACATAAAGTAGGTGTGATCATTCAGCATTATGTTTATTGGGTCATAAAGTAGGTGTGATCATACAGCATTAGGTTCATTGGGACATAAAGAAGGTGTGATCATACAGCATTATGTTTATTGAGACATAAAGTAGGTGTGATCATACAGCCTTATGTTTATTGGGACATAAAGTAGGTGTGATCATACAGCATTAGGTTCATTGGGACATAAAGTAGGTGTGATCATAGAGCATTATGTTTATTGGGACATAAAGTAGGTGTGATCATACAGCATTATGTTTATTGGGACATAAAGTAGGTGTGATCATACAGTATTATGTTTATTGGGACATAAAGTAGGTGTGATCATACATCATTATGTGACATAAAGTAGGTGTGATCATACAGCATTAGGTTCATTGGGACATAAAGTAGGTGTGATCATACATCATTATGTTTATTGGGACATAAAGTAGGTGTGATCATACAGCATTAGGTTCATTGGGACATAAAGTAGGTGTGATCATACATCATTATGTTTATTGGGACATAAAGTAGGTGTGATCATACCGCATTATTTTCATTCCACAAGGGGTACTAATGAATTAAGCATATTACCAAAATATATGTACATGTCCCAAATGTTTTGATGAGTAAATTTATAACAGTTTAGGCTTTCCAAAATTTTACATATCTTGAAAAGTTTAACAAGTAACTGTTTCCGAGTAAATAGCATGTTAGTTGAAATAAACTCTTATATAATATAATAGACTACTGTATTTATCCTGCAATAAGTCTGGGAGATGGGGTTGGGGGTTTGGGGCAGGTTGGGTTTGGGTTTGGGGTGTTTGGGGAAGGTTGGGGTTGGGGTCGGGGTGTTTGGGGCATGGCAGGTTGGGGGGTTTGGGACAGGGCT
>NW_018480054.1:551154-612103 GCF_002113885.1 Mizuhopecten yessoensis | reverse complement strand
TGGGGGTTTTGGGGCAGGGCAGGGCAGGGCAGGGCAGGGCAGGGTGGGAAGTTAACACATTTTTGACTCAAAGTAGGGGGATATCTTACTGAAGAACAATGAAAAATCATTTGTCGAAATTTTACTGAACTTCAATAGATGTGGGTGGGCTTATTGCCAGATAAATTATTAATTATAACAAGCATAGTGAGTATTGCTTAAGCAAAACATGTCCCCTACCGGCCCCCGCTAGTTATTACACTGTAATGATTTATAAAAGTAGTGCCATTTGGTGTTAATTTGGGGAAAATGTAAAGTATACGATTAGCTTCTAACTGATTTTAATGTAATAATAATGCAAGAAATTGTAAATGTAAGTATAATGACAGAGAAATATATAAAACCATATATAAAACCAGGGTTTTCTAAAAATAGTAACGTTGACCTTGACCTGACAACCCTGAAACTCAAACTTGTCTGAGATATTATGGTCCTTTGTGTTTGTGTGAAGTTTGATCCAAATCCCTCAAGGAATGAAGCGGCTAGAGCGCTGACAAGGATTTTCTAAAAATAGTAATGGTGACCTTGACCTTGACCCTGAAACTCGAACTTGTCCGAGATATTATGGTCCTTTGTAATTGTGTGAAGTTTGATCAAAATCCCTCAAGAAATGAAGCTGCTAGAGTGCTGACAAGGATTTTCTAAAAAAAGTAACAGTGACCTTGACCCGACAACCCTGAAACTCAAACTTGTCCCAAGATATTATGGTCCTTTGTAATTGTATGAAGTTTGATCCAAATCTCTCAAGGAATGAAGCTGCTAGAGCGCTGACAAGGATTTTCTAAAAATAGTAATGGTGACCTTGACCTAACAACCCTGAAATTCGAACTTGTCTGAGATATTATGGTCCTTTGTATTTGTGTGAAGTTTGATCCAAATCCCTCAAGGAATGAAGCCGCTAGAGCGCTGACAAACATGGGTGTTACGTACGTACATAGACGGATGGAGAGGAAACCTATAGTCCCCCAAGTTTCACTGGTTGGGACTAATAATTGATTTGTGTAGCTGTATCACAGATATCTAGCAAAGACAGTCAAACACCAGTCTAACAAGTTGTAAGTAATCTATGATACCTTTCATCCTTAATGTCATCAAATTTTATTTCAATTAAATTTATCCTAGCATTTATCAAATGTTAGGTTTAAAAAAAAAAAAAAATGAAATTAACTAATTGCCATCTTTTTTGATTGACTAAAACAAACCTAACTTAAAGTTTCCCAAATGATTCCTTTTAGAATCTTTCTTACAAGTGGATAAAATAATTTTCAAATAGTGCATAATATGCTACACTGACTTAACTTTTATGAAAACAGTTTCAAACACAAGAGGCCCAAGGGCCTTAGCAGTCACCTGAGTTATATTATAGGTACAAGTAGCTCAATTTAATTCGGTAATGATAATTTAGGTAAGGATCTTTCTATCCATGAACAGTAAAACATCGGAGTCTGATGAAGAAGATTTATTTTAACTTTTAACCATGCTCCCCATTTGGGCCCCACCCGAAAGTGTTATTTCCCTATATAAACTAATGCAACTTTTCACCCTCTGCAAGCTAGAATGGATGGCCCGGGGTTATTAAATTGAAAAATACATAAAGCCCCTGACGGAATTTTCATCCATGCACAGAATTTGATTGTACTACATCTGAGTCTGAAGAAGAAGACTTTTGAAATATTGGTTAATTTTCCCTTTGGGGCCCCTCCCTGGCCCCTGGGGGTTGGGATAGGAATCCAAATTTTACAATTTGATACCATCTTCCTCAAATGATGATTCTCACCAAATAAGAATAAATTCCTGCTGAAAATGAACAAAATATACCCAAAAGTTTCATTTCCCTAATATAAATTATAGTTAACTTTAGCCCCTCCCCAATGGAGAATGGTGGGTACTGAAAATTACAATTTAAATAAAGCCTCTGATGATCTTTCCATCTATGCAGAGAAATTGACTGTAGTACCTCTGAGTCTGGAGAAGAAGATTTTTTAAAATATTGGAAAATTTTCCCTTTGGGGCCCCACCCTGGCCACTGGGGTTGGGGTAGATATCCCAATTTTTGCTGAACAGGGTATTTAGGCAGTAAGCATTTAGTGATGTGTTTTTACAGCAGCTTGTACAAATGTATTTACTTATCGGTGGTTTTGCTAGTATAACATATTTACATAGCAGCTTTTAGCACTGTACATGGTTTATTTCAAAGCGTTCTTATTAGTTTTCCTTCCTGATTTACAAAATCAACTTCTTTCCCATAGAAAACTGATTGTGAATTATAGTTACCCCTGGCATTTCTGTTCGGTTTCAATTCTGTCCAGTGACCTAGGAATCACATTCTCGAGTGTGACAGAAGAATCAACACCAGGTAGAAGGGGAGACAATTCTCCTATCACAGACCACTAATTCTCACATCCCAACACAGGAGATACCATGAACCTACTTGTAACTCGTTGCTAGAGTTTTTCAAGAATTGATCTGTTAGTCTGCTATCTCTACATGACATTGTGCACCATATTTCACATATTTAAGTAGAAAGAAAATGTGTCCAGTGTCTGTGAAAGCAAAGTTTTTCCACTGTCCGCAACAGAAAAATTGTTTCACTATCTTGTTATATGCCACTAGGGCTGCATCCATACATTAACATAACGATATCACGCTACATATAGTAACAGTAGCAGCAAGGCGAAAAGATATTGGATTTTTTTAATGTCAATATTACAACAGGAAATAGACTTGGCATGACTTAAAAGTTTCACACACAATTTTCGTCTTTCGACGTGCATGCCAAACTGGAGCTGTCACTCGCCATGGGAACGAATATGAGTAGACTAAATTCAGAAACCACAAAATCAGGAAATATCTTGGGTGTATTATGCTACCCAAAAAATATTGTGTATTTTACCGTATTTAAAGTATCGTGATATATCGTTGCAGCCCTATATGCCACTACAGTTGTTAGTTCTATTGAATGTAGAGGCCCACATAAGGGTATTCATTTTGACTACAAACTGTCTTCAAAGTTAATGAAAACTCTTGCACTACAGAGATGCAAGAAAAATAACAAAATTTATGTTTGTTTTTTGATCTTCACTAAATTATCTCAATTTGGAGCTGATTTCCTGTAACACTCAATCTAGGTCAGTATTATTTCAAGGCTTTTAAAAGGCTAAAAGGCACACAATGTCATATCTCTTAAGTAGATATGATCCACTGCATTGTTTAGGCTATTATTTTATAGGGGCACCATCAGCCACAGGGTTAACATGTAGAAGTAATGTAGAAATGCTACTGGGTAGAGCGTGATACATTTTCTTATTGGGATTTCTTACAGCATATCACTCCTCTGAGATAAGTTAGTAGCAACATGATTAGGCAATAGATTCCCTAGGTCGTTCACACAGTAGCAGTGTATGTTACAGGTAATAGATTCCCTAGGTCGTTCACACAGTAGCAATCATGATTAGGCAATAGATTCACTAGGTCGTTCACACAGTAGCAGTCTATGTTACAGGTAATAGATTCACTAGGTCGTTCACACAGTAGCAGTCTATGTTACAGGTAATAGATTCCCTAGGTCGTTCACACAGTAGCAGTGTATGTTAGTATTGCTATAGGTTTGATGGTGTCACCAGAGATACCCTTACACGTAGACTAGTGACTAAATCACTGGGCATTTCCTGGGTTATTTTGTTGATTTCCCTTTGGATAGCTCGTTTTAATTCGGCTGTAGATTCCTTCAAGCAACCACAGAAATAAATCATATAGAAATAGGTTTTACCCATTTTTTTCATTTTCTTATAACAGATACATGGATGTAAAATCTGGTATAAATCTGGTCTACAAAAAAACATTAATAGCATAGGAATCAGTTTTTAAGATGCTGGAGTCATGGTAGAAATTCTCAGCAGGAGTGTATGACTATTCAGATCTAATAGTTAACCTGACAGATGTTTTAAATTGGTCTTTTTCTTGAAAATATTACACTGTAGACATATATATACATGTATTTAACATAAAAAATCTTTAGGGTACTGAAAATATATTTATTTTATTCAAGGAGACAATAGTACAATAATAACCAAGAAATGAATGGACTAAATTTTGGATTCTGAATATTCAACTTGCTCTAAAAATATTTCGATTTATAATCCAGAGACCTATGGATGGTCTCAGTATCCTGATAAATGACTTTTCTTTGATTATGTTATATCAGATACAAATGTCACACAAATGTTTACCTGGGACCAATCTGGTCTGGGGCTGTAGCTGCGGTTGGATCTTTCCAGGTAACGACTGGAGCTCAGAGAACTTGAAATCGAGTTGTATCGCCCCTCCTGTCGCAGTCGTTTGGCATTACTTGCATGCCCCTCCCACTCTGACACCTCGGGAGCTGCTGCCCGTTTCAGGGAGGGTGTCTCTAGACGTGGTATAGTGTAATCAGATACAGAAAGGTCTGGCAGGGAAGCAGGCAGGGGAGGTAACGAGGAGGTGGACGCATTGGACTGCTGACTTTCCTGTCGTCTGCAGAACAGAAGAATTCTTGCATTATATTAAACTACTTTACAGAACAAATCAAACTTTTATTAAATTCCTCATTTGAAGGAATTATCTATAAAAACCAACCTTTTAATCTCATCATTTCTTTAAATCTCATTCACAAATATCTCCCGTCCTTAAATGACCATAGCTTTTGAAAGGACGTTAAACAATATTAAACCAAACCAAATATCTTCATTTTTAACATTTTACGAAATATAAATGCTATTCAAACCTGGTCTAAAGAAAGTCATATTTTGTTCCAATACACTCATATCAAAAACGATGTGAGATATTTTTCTATAGCAAAAAAATTTCTTCATTCTACCCGGCAGAGCTGTAGGACCCCGCACAAAATATGACAGAAAACTGTCAAAGACCTGGAAGGTTTTTTTCCAATCTTATTGCAGAAGCATATAATTGTTTAGGGTTTTTGGAAGGTCAAATTGATGTGATAAGAACACGTCGGCTTTGCTTTGGTCAATGTTAATTTTTCAGGTTTATATCACTTCAAAATCACCTGCACAAAAACTTAATAATTACATTTTATAATCAAACTCTATAGAAAACTAATAATGAAGTAAACATAGATCCAAACATTTGAAAAGATGATAGAGCTTTATTTCAATCAAATTTAGAGGAAATGGCTTTATCCCACTGTAAATGTCAAAGTGATTAGGGTCCGAGCCCTTCCTAATCAATTCAGTATTTACCTCCTCTTTGATTTCTGGGTTGGTACTTCAGTGCAGTAGGTATCTTCTGATGGGCCAGCAGTTCTTTTTCTCCTGAACAAAAATAATAAAACTTACATAATGATCTCCCCTCCCCATAAAAATAATAAAACTTATATAATGATCTCCCCTCCCCATAAAAATGATAAAACTTACATAATGATCTCCCCTCCCCATAAAAATAGCAGAAATCAACTGCAATGTACAGTTATATCAAGTGATGATAGTGTGTAGGATGTCTTAAAGAAGAAAATTACAGTGTTTTGTTGACTGGTATGGTGAACTCTGCAAGTGCTGTATGTGTTCCCGATTCTATTCTAGTTTTTCTACTGTTCTTTACTAGTCCACTAGTGTGTTTATCGTGTAAATCACCTAACCAGCTGAAGTGTTCAGATTTCTGTGTTGCATGCTGTATTTATTAACAACACTGTGATCCTTGACTTCATAGTTTTTAATTGTCATGGATTTTATTGATCAGTGTCAAAGGGCAATCAATCGAATTTCATGAAATTCAGGTGAAAAGAGGGTTGAAAAAAGAAGACGAACACACAATGAAAACCTGTATACTTGGTAGCAGGAAGTAGAATTACAGCAACCACACAGTAATGCCATTCATGTATTGACATCAATGTTATTGTGACCCTGACCCATATATTCTGGCACATTAAAACAAGGTGTATTTTACAATACCTTTTCTCCTTTAGTGCGGTAAGAACAGATTGCATGTCTGGTGTTTTCCTGGTGTCATCTGTCCCAGGATCTTTCCTCCTCTTCTCCAACATCCTGTCAAGTGAATATTCAGCAGAATTACATATCAACAGTCAGGGCTATTCCAACAGTAACCTTTTCAACCAAAATTTCACAACAGCCTGTTCCTACATCAATTGGGAAAATATAGCATTTTTTTTATGAAATTGGGTGGATAATCCTGATTTTCTCCCCATTTTGGGGTAATAAAGCACTTTTTAGTCGGGGAAAGTAGTCAGTATTCGGCTGTAAAGCCAGGCAAAAAAATCACTGCCCAATGAAAGCTCCAAAATAATTCACTTCAATCCATGGTTAGGTTCTCTGCCTATTACGTCTTGGGGCTCTTCCAGAAATAAACATATGGAAGGGGTGGGAGGAACTTTTTTTAAAGAGATCCAACAACTCATCAAATTTTATTGCAGGAAACTTCAAAGATTTCAACATCTGCTGGGGACCCAGCTTTTGTAAAAGACAAGCGAAAACACTGACAAATCCTACATATGTAGTAGTGGCATCTTACAGCTTTATCACAATCTGTGTCGTAGGATGTAATAGTGGCATCTTACAGCTATATCACAATCTGTGTAGTAGTGGCATCTTACAGCTTTATTACAATCTGTGTAGTAGGATGTAATAACAAACCTAGTACCTCAGTAATTTCTAGCAGAATACAGCAGCGAAAAGACTGCATAAAAATCGTTGTGAATTTTTTCAGTCATTTCCCCCCTGAAGGTGTTGTAATTTACACTTAGAAAAAGAAAACACACAGCACATGGGGTTTAAATTTCATACTTTGAGCATACGAAACAAAAGGGAAATTTCAAAAATTGTAGCAGCCAAACCTAGTTTCATAGTAAATAATAAATATGTTCACAATTCCTGACACAAAGTCTACTAGCCTATGGCTACGGTATCAGACTAATGGATTTGTACACTCTTGATGACTGTATCTGGAAAAGACAGCAAAAACCCACCTTGGACTGCCAAGTTTGTGAGGATCTGGAGGGGCTATTTTTATAGTATTTGGACTTCGTACAGCTGAGGATCGCACTTTGGAGAGTGGATGACGGTCGTGCTGGGATAGTCGAACTGCAGGGACAAATCCTGGGGAGGCAGCCTCAGGGTAACTTGTATAGTTGCTATAATCATCTTTACTAGTGTACCTGCACAAAGAAAATAAATATAAGAAAAATATTGTTACCATCAATTAAAGCAAGCAAATTTGTATATCAGGACAATCTTGTGGCTGTGGTCCATTGTTGACATTTGGTGTAGACAGAATTCGTGCAATTATTCATTTATTGCAAATTAAAGCCCCCTTTTAATTAATCACTCAATGACAATGGATATTAAGGGTCAGACACTAAGTAATTTTACTTAGTAGTCCTAGTTGAAAATATTATTTCCTAGTCCAAGATTTCCATAGGAAACATCTGAGGCACGAAACATAAGTTATTAAATTG
This sequence comes from Mizuhopecten yessoensis, assembly GCF_002113885.1. Lineage (NCBI taxonomy): Eukaryota > Metazoa > Mollusca > Bivalvia > Pectinida > Pectinidae > Mizuhopecten > Mizuhopecten yessoensis. The sequence goes on along the minus strand of NW_018480054.1, from coordinate 604,596 downwards.
ACTGTAAATGTAATGAACGTAAAACTACATAGAGATTATCTGATATAGTAAAGCTTTAAGAAAAGTTAGACAATTTATCTGTAATTTAAGCAGTTTTCCAAGAGGAATATTCATAAAATCTTAAGTTTGACATGCTTGGACTAGAGGACTTGTGCTTGCTATAGTGTAAAACTCTGGTATTCTAACCTACATAGAACAATAAAATAACAGTAAAAGCTATGGAGAGCAAGATAAGAGGATGACCCCTCCTTCACTGGTCATCCCAGTTCTTACACTCAAACGTCCAGAGCTAGACTTGTGCTCTGACACCACTTTGTTTGCAAAACTTATCGGATTTGGCCACAAGGACAGCTGATAACAGTCAACTATTAGTCCTTGCAATAGATCAATCAAAGCACAAACTCTCCATGTTTAGGGGGAAACATATCTGTTTAGTGTATTTAAGCATCAATAAAAAGTTTGGTGCCACTGTTCCACTATATAAAGTAAACAGTTAAACAGATATTATACCATGATCATAGCAAGAAAAGAGGATAGTGTGCCCTTAAATTAAACACAACAAACCAGCCATCCCGGGCTTCACAATCCAAACGATCTTACAAAAAAAGGAAATTCCCTTTAGTGTAAAGGTTGAATGTACAATTGAAATTGCCATGCAGCTCTCCACCTTTGTAAATGTATTAGCCTTCAACACCAAAACAACCCATGGTTCTAACTCCCTGTCACCAAAGGAAATCTGCGACATTAATACACCAGAGGTGGTATACAGATTATTGGAGGAGAAGAATAAGGCCACAAACACCATTTGAAACAGGAAAAAGAGTTAGACTTCCCCTCGGGACTGAACCAGCGACCCCCATCTTTGCAGTCTGCTGCTCTACTTAATGAGCTAAAAGGAAATTTCTTTTAGTGCAAAGCCATTCTGTTCTGGTCTCAATGGAGTATAACATAAAGATATAGATAGAAGGCGTCCATAATTCTTTGTACAATTAAATTGTGCCACACCTGTATCCCACAACCACTGTAGTTTCCTCACTCATGATCAAGACTCATTGGATAAACCTGCTAGGAGTTGGTAATCATTTTTGGCTCCCCCCTATATTGGGTAACACCCTGAACGTGATTTCATTGGTCAATCTTTGATTTATGACGTCATATTGCAATACATTTCAACATTATTTTCCAAAGTGATGTCATGCTCCATGGCGATTTTTTTCCCATCGGAAACACACATAAGTAAGTATTTTTGAAGGGAAAAATGTGGTAAAATACGAACATTATGGGAGACACAGGTCCCCTAGCTCATGATGAATAGTTATCACGTTTATCTAACTCTCGTTAGTTAATTTTCATATTGTCAAAGACACTCGGTAAACCTGGTGTCTTTATACAATTTGAAGATTAACTTACATGAGTTAGATAAACATGATAACCAAAAACCATTCGTTGGGAAACCTCAGACTCTACACAACTTTAAATATATTACAGATAATTCATATATTAAGATCTATAGACATATATTCCATTCTACCATTTAAGGTTGCCTACATAGATAAGTTGCCGATGAAAGCAGGCTACACTTGTGTCATCTTACCTGGGACTGACTATAGTCTCCAGTCCCAATGCTCTTTTGATGGTTGGAAGAAAGGGTATTCTTGAATTACTTTCACTTGTTGAAGTGTCTAAAGAAGCTTTCACTGAAAACGAATGTCTTCTTGCAACGAGCTGACTTGGTTTTCGAGTTCTTAATCCAAATCCGGCTACAGGCGATGCCACACGTATTGCGGGAGAACGCATACCGGGTGAATTTACAGGAGACCGCCATTTATCGAACGATCTGTCAAACTTTTTATCATTAAAGGACGAGTTTGAAAATCCATTTCTATGCATATTTTCATCAGAAGAAATATTGTGTGTGTATTTATGATATGTACTCCTTGAACGTGAATGTGGCGACAAGCTCTTCTTTTTCCCTTTTCTTGACAATGACACTTCTGAATTTGCCTTTGCCGGTAACTTCAGTTTCGTTGCACAACGTTCACCGGTTGACCAACCGAAGATTATGGGGAGTAAAATACTTAAACAAATGGCGATTAAAATCGTAATTACGCTAAAATATGATAAAATATAAATAAGGAAAAAAATTAAAATAAAAATCACAAGTAAAATCCTAAAATCAAGCTGCATGCTTGATTCACACGCGGTAAAAAAACATAAAGTTTAAGATTAATGGACAACTTCCGGTTTTGTCGCGCTGAAGTAACTAACGGTAAATGACTAGATAATAAAAATATGCATGATTTAAAATAAACATTTTGAATGCGTTGTTTCTTGCTAAAATAATTCCTTTGCATTTGCATTGCTTGATTTTACAAAGAAAAGTTTTCTTTTCAAAATAAAAATTTAAATAAAGAGACGGGCAGTTTGATATTCTTTGATTTGATTGGGTACAAGATAAAAGGCGGAAACTTCGAACGATCTGTGGAAGAAAAATTGTGTTGATGTTTTTTTAATCACGGGTAAGGACATGGTGATTCGTGTATCAGTTTTTATAGAAAAATATTGATATATGCGTAATGTTCAACGTGTCCGTAGTCGGCTTATGGGTGCAAGTTTTACTGAAGCTACTGCAGTATTCTGCAACCAGTTCCTGTTAGTGTTATAGGAAGTACTAAGTAGAGCACTGCCAGTAGGGCACGTTACAGTTCTTGTGTACATCGGTAGTAAGTGTAAGCCTATCCTACAACACCCCAAAACACAATCTGTTGAGAATACCGTTTTGATTCCCCACAATTACGTTGGAATTGTTTAGTACATTATTTGAATGGCAAGGAAATTTATCATTTGATTTCTAAAACAATTGTCTAGGTGTGATCACTTTGTTCAAATTAAATACCGTGTAACTTGGAAAAGGGGAGCTTGAGTGATCCTTTTGATATATGTGTCTGTCCAGTTATGGATTTGAAGCGCTTTGTTTTTGCATTATGGTGATTGGATTTTGGGCAAAGGGAGGCAATCCGTATTCCATTTAACAGTGTTTTTAAAGGTAAAGCTATATTGGAGTACCTTGTATTATTCTTACAACTGTTAAGTAGAGTTCTGTATGTTTAAGTTGCAGTGTTTTGAAAAATAAAAATTCAGGAGGAGAAAGGAAAGAGGGGAGGGAGCATCGAGGGCATGTTGTATCTAAGTGGATGCTCAGCTTCGTATGTCTAAATTTTGTGCCCCTGACTCTTTGATTCAATTTTAAATGTAAAGTGTGGCAATCATGATATTACGCTACGAAAGTGATCATACAGCATGGAAGGTAATTTAGTTTGTTAGTCATGAACTGATATTATATACATGTAACAGGATCCGGAGAAAGACAGAATGTAAGGGCCAGACTGGAGTTTGAACCCGCGACCTTCCGAACTCTAGACTGGCGTTCTAACAATTGAGCTACCTGGTCGTCGACTATCGAACCAGTCTAGTTTCGCTACGTACATATATATATATGACTATCAGCAGACAATACACTATTACTGGTCAATGTGCTATTTTTATATAACCTATGTACACTGTAGCTACTAATATGTTATATCATATTCATCAATTCTTTGAACTATTTCTACCAGTGATTTTAAAGTCTAAGATATTTGAGTGCTTCTTTTTGAGAATCCAGGATTTGATATTAATCCAGTATATACCATATCATTTTCAGCAACCATGAGTTTTGAATTTCTGATTCCCGTTGCCCGGGATGACCTGCTGAACAAAACAGATGTATCACAGTTTGTTGTTGATGAGGTGTTATCACCAAGAGAGTTACCAGGTGCCCTTCATGGTGGGTAGAGGTCAATCTATTACTAATCTAGCCTACATTAATTCCTCGCTTGCTATAACATGACATTGTTATGAGGTATACCGGTATACCATTTAGTATGTCATGTTATAGCTGCATCTTTTTAAAAGCACAGATAATATTTGTTATAATATAGTTAGACTCAATACAACTCAGACGGGATGATTCTGAAACAAGTAATGCAGTAACAAACGTACAAGTAAAAGTTCAATGTAGAACATCATTTAACTGGTGAGAGAGAGTCATCACTTTCACACAGAAATAAGGGATACAGTTACTGTCCAATCCCTGCTTAAACAATTTATATGTAGTTTCTTAAAGCAAAAACTGCTGATGCATGCAGTAAAAAGCTTAAAACATTTTCATTTGATTATTTAATTGAGATAATTTCAAACTTCAATTGTCACTGCCAATTTTAAGTTATCACATCATGGCCATACCATTTTATCTCTAGAGACTACAGTAGGATAAATGTGTTATAAGGTAAACAATAGTTATTGATTTCTTTTTTTTTTCTTCAAATTTTACAGAACTGAAGACAAACCTCAGAGCTCATGGTGCTCGCATAATTCTGGAGAATTTTGACGTCCTGTTTAGTGTTCTTTGGTAAGTATAATATCACAAAGTAAATTAGGGAAGTTTCTTATCGTTTGATTCCAGGTTGATTCAGCCCTTTAGAGACTCCTAATGTGAGCTGTAAACTTGGAAAAGCCTAATTTTAAATTTAAGTTCATAACAGGAAAGAAAAAAACCTAAATAGTATGATGAATTTCCTATAGAAATGATGAAATATTGTTGGGTATGGGGAGCGGAAAGGAAAAAAAACTACTAGAATAAGATTATGATGAAGAGTTCAGCTTATTGATCATCCCGATCCACATCATACTTAAAAAATATTTCGACAGATTAACAAGGATCCCTGTAACACACAATAAAAAACTGCATTGGAAGCTTTTTCCTCGCAGAGTTTCAGATAGAATTATGACAATATGACTAGTACTGTAGAAATCCAAAAATAAAAAAGAAGCAAAACATTTGTAATTTTCATGGATTGATGTTTTCCTTTTAAAAAATTCCTTTTTTTTTTGGTAATTGCACTATTCCACTCAATATGAGTTTGTATATATTTTTTTTCACGTAGTACATTTGTATATATTTATTATAGCTTACAAAAAGATCTTCCTCAGGACCTGAAGGAGGATGCCTGGGAGCTTGTTGTGAAGAGTGAGTCAATTTCAATGGTTTAAATTTTTACAAAGTTTAGGAAGTAAACATAACATGCATTTAATCCATTATCAGTAACTTAGTTAAAGCTGACAGTGCATAACTTAGAAGCTTTCAATTGAGAGTAATACAAAAAAAAAAAGTTTTATTTTCTGGTTTTGAGACCTTCCCATCGCTTCTAAGGAAGTGTTGACATTTTAGTTTGTCCTTGCTTGGTAACTAGTATGGGTCTCGCTGGGTATAAAAAGCGCATTACCTGTCAAACTGGTAATCATTCTACAACTGACTGTCTTACAATTCAATGCACCGTGCACCCTGGTCAGCAAGGATATCAAAAATAAAATGCACTCACCTGAAGTATTTGAAACACTGCCAAGCTGGTTGTTACTTATGGCAACTTCTCGAAAATTGTGTATCCAAAATAAAAAGTATATTACTGAAAATACTTCTATAAATCCCATATATATCATCAGTCTTTCACGTGCATAGAATTGCACCCACACACGAAAACTTTATTATGAACGCTTAGTCCTCGTCATGAAGGTGCTTTTATAGCAAAACACATGCAAAATGTGACGCTCCCAGGTGTGTTGTCAACAATGTGAAACTTGATAATTGAACCGTTCTCATGGAAATGGTTGGAATTAGTATTGTTTTCACACAGGAGGTTATATATCTAAAAGGTAGTAGGCATTAGCGTTAGTCGNGGCTGTGCATTAGATATTTTAATTGGTTGTATTTAATTTTACTACTATTTCCACCTTTCTTAGATAATTGATATCTTCAACTGATCTGATAAAAAATGTTGATAAAGAATCATGAAAGTGATCTATAGTATATATAGTAGTGTCGCCTTGCGCACACATTGAACAAATGATAACCGGTTTGATGGGTGATGTGTTTTTTATACCAAGCGAGACCCATACTCGTTACCAAGCAAGTACATTATAAAATGTCAGCGCTTCCTTAGATACGACAGGCGGAAGAGAATTGTCACTGGGAACATCTCAAAACCAGAGAAAAATAAAACTTATTTTTTAAATCTCAATTGAAAGATTTTTAACTTGCACTGTCAGCTTTAATGTTTAAAAATCTATTAACACCTTAATTTGCATAAAAACAAGATAAATTTATATATTCAATTTTATTTAGAATGTGATTTTTATACATTTAATTTGTTGATCAATAGTACACTGATTTCACTTCAAGGTTATATATATGATTACTGTTTCAAACTTTCATAGTCACCTATTAAAATTAATGAAGAGGCAAAACATAGAAAATAAATGTTTTCTAAATGTTTTATGTATTTATAAAGGATCTCATTCCTTGTCTCATGTCATTTTGAATTTGATTTGATCATGAAGTATTTGTTTGCTGTTTAATAGTTACGAAATCCTTGTCAAATGACCTTGCAAATGTTCTGGAAGATGCTCCCCCTGTTAAGGAAGAGAAAAAAGCCAGTCTCAATATGGTCAAGATGGTCTGTTACCTTCTGTGTCAGTACATGGAAATGTTGGATGCAGAGGACTCCAAACCAAGTGCTACACAGCTGGTTAATGCAAAGGTAAGTAGTACTGTTTGAATGGTTAATTCACATTCTTTTCTATATCCAAGAACAAAAATTCACTACACTTAAATTTTCTTTTCTTTTTTCACTCTCTGTAATGAGGTCCAATTTAAACAGCATAATATACATACATGTAGTTATCAAATATGGAAGGGTGAATTTAATATTGGGTGAAAATAGATTTTACCATCAAAGGTGAAAATGGATTTCACCGTCAAAGGACGAAAATTTCCCCTGAAGACTGTAAACTGTACATTTCTTAAATTTTATAATTAGAATAATGTCGTCAAAAATATCTGTTCAAGCTGCCACAAATTTCATCAATATCCTTTTTTTAAAAGTTCAAGAAATATGGTCGGGTGAGAAATATGGTGAGAAATATGGTCGGGTGAGAGAAATATGGTCGGGTGAGAAATATGGTTGGGTGAGAAATATGGTCGGGTGAGAAATATGGTCGGGTGGTGCAGTGGATAGTGCACTGGCTTTCACCAATGGCTTATGCAGCCATGTTTGATTCTTGAATCAGATGTAAAAAGGTATCGGGCCACCTGCCCAACCATGTGAATTTTCCCAGGGTATTCCTGTTCCTCCCACAATACGATCCCCTGTACACTTCCATCTGGGCCAATGTAAGTTGATCAAACTTGTTTCATAATTAATGTAAAGTGTCACAGAATTGTAAAGTTTATTATTAGAGCGAGAGCTGCAGATTGTATTTCCCTGACTGTGTTGTTGTGCAGGGCCGTGCTAAGTCCAACAAATCAAAGAAGGGGAGTACAGGGATGGATTGGGATGAGGAGCGAGGGATGGGACTTAAAGCCCTACTTCATCTCGTGTCACTCAACATACACAGGCTGTGGGACCCGCCAATACCTAATGAGGAGTTTGTCAAGTACGGCCAACATGTTATTCACTTCTTTTGTATTAAGATGTGATAGATGTAGGGTTATACAATGTATGAAGAAACTTTAAGCGATGTTGAGATCTGGGACCATATTCATGAAACCATTTTCATGCTCAAGCATGGATTCTGTGCTCAAACCAGATTTCTTGTAACTCACTTAAATCATGTTAAACAATTGAAAAGTGAAATGTAAATTTTGAAAACAGTATCCAGCCTTAAGTCACTTTAAGTTCTTTCCAAATCAGTGAAAAAAAATAGTATGGGCCCAGGATTATGAGTCTATTTATAGGTAGGATCAATTGAAGTGCAAATTGTTTCATATTTTGAACTTTCAAGGGTGCTATGATTTGGGCAATGTTATAAAGTATTTCTACACAATATTTGTGATTCTGTTTTTAATTTTCTGTCAAGAATTAATGAAACATAATTATGGTTGTTGTAGATGATGATACATGTTTTCTGTTTCTTTTAGCCTGGTTACAAATTGTTGTTACAAGTTATTTGAGAATCCTGGACTAGCTTATGCATCTGCCATGGAAACAAGACAAGTGATGAATCACATCTTAGCTGTCATGGTGAAAAGCTACAACCATAGTCTGGGTAGGTACCTAATGTGTTAAATATCAAGATAAAATTGGTGCAACATATCTTAGTCTCTAAGCTAAGCAAAAATCATTCAGGTATTGTTATTGATAACAAAATTTGTGTTTGTTGAACATTAACCATTAATGAAAAAAAATTACAGCACTATTTATGAATAAATAAATAGATGCTATTTTAAATTTTGTAATATTATCAAACTACAGTGAAACCCCAATTAATCAAACTCGCATTACTCGAATACGTTCCTCGAATAGTTCCCTTGGTCTCCACTGTGTTCTTATATTGTGTATATTCTGTGTAAATTAACCTTGGATTACTGGAACTGCCATTGCTCGATTACCCCCATGTTCTTTGAATCTGAATTTATCCCCAACCACTCAAAACCTTAATATCTAACCCATCCATTCGTCAAACAGGTAATCACACCTGAGTATCACACCTGTGTATCACAACTGCATATCACACCTGAATATCACACCTGCCTATCACACCTACTGCGTGCCATCGACATGTATCTATCCTCTAGTATACGTGATATTTGCAGTGCTCATTCTGTCTGTTGTCCCACCTGATAAAAGTATGACGATTTGGGAAAAAACCAGATTCATCGAATACCATGTTTTCCTAGAACTATTGATCTGGACCCACGAGTTTGAGTTAGCAGGGTTTTACTGTATTTGTTTCAAGAGGCCTTTCTGCACACCTTTTTCTGTATGTTCTGCATTTCTTAGGAAAAGTCATAAAAATTAATTCTGTCAGTAAATCATTATTAAGTCTACCTCTATTATCTGGGACACTAACATACTAAGATGTGAGTTAAAGCTGTACACTACTATTGGCTGTAGGCTGCAGTCTGAAGGTGGTACAGTTGGTCCAACACTTTGAACATCTCGTTGTTCCCTTGGCCCAGACACTACAGGTCATCACAGAGGAATTCGGGGTCAAAACAGTTCTGTGTGAAATTACAAGGTAAAGTCATAATCTATCATCAAATCTGAGCTTTTGTATTCGTTTAAAAGTCTGATGTCTTTTCTTTAAGATTGTAATATACCAAGTTAATCGGAATGATGAGTTTCATCAGTTTGGTATGAATAACAAATGCTAAGTGTTAACTGTTAACTAGTTATTCTACTCCAGCCTCTCTACTTAAAATCACATTCTGTAGCTAGGAGGATTAACACCTGAACAGATTTGTTTGATTTTTGTACTTTTATTACTTTAGTGTGTTTACATGTATATATTTCGAGTTAAGTGTATGTCTTAGCCAGGATAAATAACCCAATTTGCAAGATCATTTCGAAATACCATAACGAAATAAAGACAGTTTAAAAAAAAAGAGAAAAGAAATTAATAAGATGCATGTTTACACTAACAAATTTGGTGTATTCTTTAGAGAGATTGGGCGTCTGGCTCCAGAGGATGCCGTCAAGGACTCTGCAGGAACTCGTAACTGTTCCACCTTCCTGGTGGAGATCGCTGACAGGATCCCAGCGTTTGTGCTGCCCAACATGAGTCTGTTGCTGTGTCACCTCGACAGTGAGCCGTACATCATGAGGAACTGTGTGCTCGGTGTGATTGGAGAGATACTAATTAAGGTTCTCAATAAGGACGGTCTGGACGACAAAACCAAGGCCACCCGTGATCAGTTCCTCGACAACTTGGAGGTGAGAACTACAGAATATCTTTATTCAAGTAGAGATACACGGATTGTTGTCCCAGTTTATAAGGACATAGTGATGATTTGTTAAAATGACAGGGTTAAGTTTCATGAAAAATCTTCCAAATATTATTTTACCTGACATATCCTTTTTAACATGAGCCTGAGGAATAATTAATATGCATTGTTTTATTGATGTCTTACATTGTGAGTGGAACTGAAAGAGTAAATGTTGTGTTTTTCCCAAAGTAAAAGTTAAGTTAGTAAAACACTTCACAAAAATTAAGGAATATTTGTGAAACTTGGGCCTGACCTCATTCTAAGATTTAACAAAATATCATCAAATTACTGCTTCAAATAAACCCCTTGCCAAACATGCAAAAATTTTAGTACCCCATATGAAAGGTAGGAGTTATGAAATCTCCCAGCCCTCCATTGGCATTTTCCCTGGTAATGTCACATGAATTGCAGTTGGGAACAGTGAAAGTATAATGAAGACATGCAAGATGGTATGAAGAGTAAGAGGTATACTTAAACAGTGAGACTTATCTCACTTTGCCCTTATTCTGTCGCTGAGATACATATAATAGCCCCCCACACATTGTGATGAATGTCAAGTGTTGATATGCCTTATGTTGTATTACAGGATCACGTCCACGACACTAATGCTTATGTCAGGAGCAAATGTCTGCAGATCTGGACAGCAATAGTGAACGAAAAGGTAATTGCTGTAAAATTGATCAAGCTGAACAAAATGTCCAGCTGAACCAGCTACCAAGATGCTGACTATTTTTCAAAAGTAAAAGTTAAATCGTTTGTACACATGTTTGTGAAAAGGGTCCTTTATGATGGTATTTAACATCAGTCACAATGTTTTTTGGCACACTTTTTTGCAATTGTGTTACAAATGACTTGTCATTTCAGGGACTGATGTTGAAAAGTGCTTTTAATATTAAATAACACTGCAAACTAATCATGGTTGTGCACTAATATTTTTTTCTCAGGTGAAATTTTGTAAGATGGAAATGCATTGTGTAAAAACAGTCACATAGAAATATGCTATGTTACCATAAATCTGAGGGTAAACGTAGAATTTCCCTGTCCTACATACACAAACACGCGACAGAGTTAGGTAACCATAAACCTGAGGGTGAACGTAGAATTTCCCTGTCATATATGTACAGACACACGACAGAGTTAGGTAACCCTAAACCTGAGGGTGAACGTAGAATTTCCCTGTCCTATATACGCAGACACACGACAGAGTTAGGTAACCATAAACCTGAGGGGGAACGTAGAATTTCCCTGTCCTATATGTACAGCCCCACGACAGAGTTAGGTAACCATAAACCTGAGGGTGAACGTAGAATGTCCCTGTCCTATATGTACAGACACATGACAGATAGGTAACCATAAACCTGAGGGTGAATGTAGAATTTCCCTGTCCTATATGTACAGACACACGACAGAGTTAGGTAACCATAAACCTGAGGGTGAACGTAGAATTTCCCTGTCCTATATGTACAGACATGTGACAGAGTTAGGTAACCCTAAACCTGAGGGTGAACGTAGAATTTCCCTGTCCTTTATGTACAGACACATGACAGGGTTAGGTAACCGTAAACCTGAGGGTGAACGTAGAATTTCCCTGTCATATATGTACAGACATGTGACAGAGTTAGGAAACCATAAACCTGAGGGTGAACGTAGAATTTCCCTGTCCTTTATGTACAGACACATGACAGGGTTAGGTAACCGTAAACCTGAGGGTGAACGTACAATTTCCCTGTCCTATATGTAAAGACACATGACAGAGTTAGGTAACCATAAACCTGAGGGTGAACGTAGGATTTCCCTGTCCTTTATGTACAGACACATGACAGAGTTAGGTAATCATAAACCTGAGGGTGAACGTAGAATTTCCCTGGCATATATGTACAGACACATGACAGTTAGGTAACCATAAACCTGAGGATGAACGTAGAATTTCCCTGTCCTTTATGTACAGACACATGACAGGGTTAGGTAACCGTAAACCTGAGGGTGAACGTACAATTTCCCTGTCCTATATGTAAAACACATGACAGAGTTAGGTAACCATAAACCTGAGGGTGCACGTAGAATTTCCCTGTCCTATATGTACAGACACATGACAGATAGGTAACCATAAACCTGAGGGTGAACGTAGAATTTCCCTGGCATATATGTACAGACACATGACAGTTAGGTAACCATAAACCTGAGGATGAACGTAGAATTTCCCTGTCCTTTATGTACAGACACATGACAGAGTTAGGTAACCATAAACCTCAGGGTGAACGTAGAATTTCCCTGTCCTTTATGTACAGACACATGACAGAGTTAGGTAACCATAAATCTGAGGGTGAACGTAGAATTTCCCTGTCCTATATACACAGACACACGACAGAGTTAGGTAACGATAAACCTGAGGGGGAGCGTAGAATTTCCCTGTCATATATGTACAGACACATGACAGTGAGGTAACCATAAACCTCAGGGTGAACGTAGAATTTCCCTGTCCTTTATGTACAGACACATGACAGAGTTAGGTAATCATAAACCTGAGGGTGAACGTAGAATTTCCCTGTCATGTATGGTCAGACACACGACAGAGTTAGGTAACCATAAACCTGAGGGTGAATGTAGAATTTCCCTGTCCTATATGTACAGACACATGACAGTTAGGTAACCATAAACCTGAGGATGAACGTAGAATTTCCCTGTCCTATATGTACAGACATGTGACAGAGTTAGGTAACCATAAACCTGAGGGTGAATGTAGAATTTCCCTGTCCTATATGTACAGACACACACGACAGAGTTAGGTAACCATAAACCTGAGGGCGAACGGAGAATTTCCCTGTCATATATGTACAGACACATGACAGTGAGGTAACCATAAACCTCAGGGTGAACGTAGAATTTCCCTGTCCTATATGTACAGCCACATGACAGTTAGGTAACCATAAACCTGAGGGTGAACGTAGGATTTCCCTGTCCTTTATGTACAGACACATGACAGGGTTAGGTAACCATAAACCTGAGGGTGAACGTACAATTTCCCTGTCCTATATGTAAAACACATGACAGAGTTAGGTAACCATAAACCTGAGGGTGCACGTAGAATTTCCCTGTCCTATATGTACAGACACGCGACAGAGTTAGGTAACCATAAACCTGAGGGTGAATGTAGAATTTCCCTGTCCTATATGTACAGACACATGACAGAGTTCTCTAATTATTACATACATGGTTTTCTAGTGCCTCCCGCTGAGTCGACAGGTCAGTTTGACCACTCTGGTCGTTGGTCGACTCCAAGACAAGTCCAGTTCAGTCCGCAAGCAAGCACTCCTGTTGGTCACCAACCTGTTCAAGTGTAACCCCTATGCAGCTAAGGTATGTTTCTATGTTTTCCTACAAATCTGTAGAATCTCTCGGATTAGGAACATGACAAGACAAGATAATTTTCCTTCATTCTTTTAGAAACTCTTCAGGAAATCTGTATTTTATAGTCTATTTAATAATTAGCTGCTGAATAACTATAAAGTCTTAATATGTTACAGTTTGTTTAAGGGATTTTGTAGAATAATACTGCTAAGAAACCTGGATCTTCAGCCAATTTTGATGAAATATTTATTATTGTTTTCTCTATCAATCAACTTTTCTTTAGTTATACCCAAATAAAATATACATGAATCATACTTGTAAATTGATCTGGTGAAATATTTCAATCACAATACAGTTTTCGGTGAAAGAATTGGAACAGAATTATGAAAATGAGGCAGAAAAATTGAAACAGATGATGAAGGAGGAGGAGGAGGAAAATGGTGGACAAGGTTTGTGTCCCTTAAAGCCCATTACTGCTATAGACTTTGATTATTTTAAACTACTGAACATTGATAGTTTATTTGTTGATCACTTGTTCGCAGATGTTACTGATATAATCTAATTTGAAAAATATATAATTCAATATTGCAGCTTTGCATCGGAAGGGGAATTATTGCCATGTTTTGCTTTACTTTTATTGTTATGCAATCTGATTAAAATCATTTGAGTGTGCCGCGGTCAAGGTCACGTTCAGGTGACCTTTATATCTATATATACTCATTAAATTTTGACCAATCAGAGACCCTCTTTCAAAAGGGCGCTCGGAGTTGTAACAAATATGGCGGACATTGATGGGAATGATGCGAAAGTTCTGAGGTTATTTGGGATTGATCGTCTGAAACCCGAACAGAAAAAGATATTCGAAGCTTTATTAGAGAAGAAAGACTGTATGGCGGTGTTGCCTACGCAATTATTACCCAATGGGTATGTTTTCCTTGGCGTCATAGAAACTTCAGTTCCCACCGCCATATTTGTTTTGGAAAACTAATCTGTTTGATACCCCTTGCTATTTATCTATCAACCATGATATTCCGATTCCCTGGCAAACTTTTGCCAGTGCGCCTCTGATTGACTCATCTAAAGGTCACTTGAACGTGACCCTGACCGCGGCACATTCAGATGTTCAGGCAGAGCCATGTAACAGATGATTTTAATCAGATTGATTGTTTTGCTGCTTTCTGGTGTAGAGGTAGTTTCAAACACATTGTAAGCATCTGATAGTAACTATATAATAGTAAATTATCTACCCTTTGTAATAGGAAACCCAATACTAGGAAAGCTGGAGGCTGACTGGCGCGTGATGGAGATAAAGATAAGTGAGGCACTCCTCGACGAGGGAGAATCACAGGACACTGAGGAGAAGGAAGAAGAGGAAGGATCACAAACTAAACCCTCCGATCCTCTTATCACTGATGAGGACACTCCGGACAGGTGGGTTTCAAAACTTTACTAATTATCATGTAAATGTGTTTAGGACTATTCCATAATTTATTGTATGGGGCACCATATTAATATATAATGGGTGGTGGGGTTAAAACCAGATCTACCTACCATTACTTATACTACGGGTGGTGGGGTTAAAACCAGATCTAACCACCATTACTTATATTACGGGTGGTGGGGTTAAAACCAGATCTACCAACCATTCCTTATATTACAGTTGGTGGGGTTAAAACGAGATCTAACCACCATTACTTATATTACAGGTGGTGGGGTTAAAACCAGATCTACCTACCATTATTTATATTACAGGTGGTGGGGTTAAAACCAGATCTACCTACTATTATTTATATTACAGGTGATGGGGTTAAAACCAGATCTACCTACCATTACTTATATTACAGGTGGTGGGGTTAAAACCAGATCTACCTACCATTACTTATATTACGCGTGGTGAGGTTAAAACCAGATCTGCCTACCATTACTTATATTACAGGTGGTGGGGTTAAAACCAGACCTACCTACCATTACTTATATTTAAAAAATTCTAAGATTTTATTTGTGGGGGGATCTCTAACCCCCCTCCCCTATGGTTAACTCTGGAACAGCCCTAAGTATTGTAAAGGGGAGTTTTGTACAAATGTACGGTAAAAGTTTGACAAATATTCATATATGTACTTATGAATTCAATCAGAATACAGGATTTTCACTAGAGGTATGATAATATGTAATATGGGTTTTAAACTAAATTTCAGCATTAGTTATTAAACATTTACAAGGTCACGAATTACTACATAACATTGATGTGTTCACAGGATTTGTAGGCTTTGGTCCATAAACAGTTATTGTGTCTCCAGGTTCTACTCTAAACATGTTTTTTTTACTTTTCTAGTGTGACAGAGAGAGTGATGACCCTTCTGATGGAAGAGAAGCGGTGTGCTGCCCACAAGCTGATGACCGCAATGGTGGCAACCTACCCTGACCTTACACAAGAGGCCTCTCAGCAGAGTGAAAGGTTGTACAAAACATGGGGTTTATCTTGGATTTCTTCATCAATTGTTCATTATCAGCAATTTAAAATGATAACCATACTTGAAAAAAAAAATTAAACTGTAAAAAATAATATTTTTAAGACATTGTTTGGTTGGAAAAAGATGTACCTAAAATATATTTGATGAAACATATTGAAGATCATAGGAAAGTGAAGAAAAAAGCTTTTGGTGCTGGTAAAGTATAAATTGGCAACTTATTTATGTAAAAAAAAAGCAGGGAGAGAAAATCTGCATGTTTAAGAACATACTGGATATTGTAATCTAACAAGATACCATTGCGCTGCCTTATTTTGGCACAACCAAATTTACAGCCAACAATCAATTTGGATGTGAGTTAAATTTTGATTTTTCACTTGACATTCAACAATGTGCACATGATAATGGGATGTGTTATTGCCTTATCCAACAGAACGGATTCACAAGACTCATCTCAGGGAGACGGCTCAGACATTATACAGTGTCTTAAAAAAATATTTATGAGTGAGTATTTCATATGGTTCACATTGTCAAGTTTCAGATTCTTCATGATAAACTTGATTGATTGTTTGTTTTTAAAAATAATTATATCAGTGGCGCTTGATGTCAGCAAGAGTGTTGTAAGATAATGCAGTTTTGATGCAGGTAAATTTGTGGTATTTTGTGCAAGGGTAGGTAATAGCTTATAATTTACAAGACCTAGGCCCCTTTCGCATATCCGGTTCAACCTGAAAGAAAACGACAGGCGCAGATCTGAACTGAGGCTGACAGAAACTAAAATGCTGACTATTGCTAGTTTGCATTAGTTCTTTATAAAACAAGGTCAATCCACATGTAGATTTGAAAAAACGTTATATAATTTAGTGGACGCTTAATAGAAAGACATATTATTCTTTATGTATATTGTTAATTATCTCCGAAACTGTGCATTTCTTAGCTCTGTCTACAGTTCGGTCCAAGTGCGTCTGTTTATCATGGAATATTTCTGCACCACCTGAACCGCTTCAACCTGGATACACGAAAGGGGCCCTAGGAGTGGTAACTTGTGTTGCCTGAGAGATAATAAATAAAACTATTTTACAGGACAGAGGAGAGGTAACTTAGAGCTGGCAGCAGAAGCTGTTCAAAGTCAAATGTCCGAGGACCAATGTGGAGTGGTCAGTGATGTGTCAAAACAACAGGTGCTCACCTGGTACCTAAGGGTAAGTGTGCCTGTCATAGTGAGAGAGCTCGCCTGGTACCTAAGGGTAAGTGTAGCATAGCGAGAGTGCTCGCCTGGTACCTAAGGGTAAGTGTGCCTGTCATAGTGAGAGTGCTCACCTGGTACCTAAGGGTAAGTGTGTCTGTCATAGCGAGAGTGCTTGTCTGGTACCTAAGGGTAAGTACCTGTCAGAGTAAGAGTGCTCGTCTGGTACCTAAGGGTAAGTGTACCTGTCATAGTGAGAGTGCTCGTCTGGTACCTAAGGGTAAGTGTGCCTGTCATACTGAGAGTACTCGTCTGGTACCTAAGGGTAAGTGTGCCTGTCATACTGAGAGTGCTCGTCTGGTACCTAAGGGTAAGTGTGTCTGTCATACTGAGAGTGCTCGTCTGGTACCTAAGGGTAAGTACCTGTCAGAGTAAGAGTGCTCGTCTGGTACCTAAGGGTAAGTGTACCTGTCATAGCGAGAGTGCTCGTCTGGTACCTAAGGGTAAGTGTGCATGTCATAGTGAGAGTGCTCATCTGGTACCTAAGGGTAAGTGTGCCTGTCATATCAAGAGTGCTCACCTGGTTCCTAAGGGTAAGTGTTCCTGTCATATCGAGAGTGCTCACCTGGTACCTAAGGGTAAGTGTACCTGTCATACTGAGAGTGCTCGTCTGGTACCTAAGGGTAAGTGTACCTGTCATATCGAGAGTGCTCGTCTGGTACCTAAGGGTAAGTGTTCCTGTCATATCGAGAGTGCTCACCTGGTACCTAAGGGTAAGTGTGCCTGTCATACTGAGAGTGCTCGTCTGGTACCTAAGGGTAAGTGTACCTGTCATAGCGAGAGTGCTCGTCTGGTACCTAAGGGTAAGTGTTCCTGTCATAGTGAGAGTGCTCGTCTGGTACCTAAGGGTAAGTACCTGTCAGAGTAAGAGTGCTCGTCTGGTACCTAAGGGTAAGTGTGCCTGTCATATCGAGAGTGCTCACCTGGTACCTAAGGGTAAGTGTACCTGTCATACTGAGAGTGCTCGTCTGGTACCTAAGGGAAAGTGTGCCTGTCATATCGAGAGTGCTCACCTGGTACCTAAGGGTAAGTGTGCCTGTCATACTGAGAGGGCTCGTCTGGTACCTAAGGGTAAGTGTGTCTGTCATAGTGAGAGTGCTCACCAGGTACCTAAGGGTAAGTGTGCATGTCATAGCGAGAGTGCTCGTCTGGTACCTAAGGGTAAGTGTGTCTGTCATAGTGAGAGTGCTCGTCTGGTACCTAAGGGTAAGTGTACCTGTCAGAGTGAGAGTGCTCGTTACTTATCTTAGGTTAAATGCCTGATTTCAATCATATTGATAACTAATTGATAACACAAGTTTTATGTATGGTTGAAACGGCTTTGATGTTATAATCATACTATCCTTATGAATTGTTATAACACTTATTTACAAACAGGACACACTGGCCTTTGCTGTGGAGACAGAGAAAGCCTTTCCGGTAATCTGTCGTCTGTTGGGATCAGAGAATGTATCTGATGTCCTAGGAGCTGTAGAATTCTTTGTGACTGGGTTCAAGTTTGGTCTGTCCTCAGCCATGCAGGGAGTGCGGCGCATGTTGCCACTTATCTGGTCCAAGGAATCAGGTGTGAAGGACGCTGTTGTGGATGCTTACAAAAAGATGTACCTATCTCCGGAAGGCAACAGTCAAAGGTCAGAGGTCAGCGAGGAAGGACTTAGTAGTTAAAGGGGTTAAGTAAGCAATGATGGGGGTCTAGGTCCTAGGGCAAGGGAATGGTCAGAAAAGAGGAGAAACTTAGGGAAATAAGGTCAAGAGAGACATATTAGGAGTCGAGTCAAACAATCAAAGAGAATTAAATAAAGGAGTGCGTTCTCCAATAAAACCTTTTTGATGTAACATTTAATTAAAAAAAATAGCCAGGACTTTATTTACATTGAAAACATGTCCCAATTACTATTTTAAGATCAAGCTTGAGTAAGTGAATGCTATTTAAATTTGAGGTTGTTTTGAGAAAGATGAAATCCAAATTGTATAGTCTCTTAAATGCCTGAAATTATCAGCTCGGCTTCAAATAAATGTTGTCAACACAATCAATTTCAACATATTGTACTGCCTATTTTTATTAGGAATGGGATTGTGCACAATACAAAGCCCTGTCCCTCAACACAATTCAATATAGTAGATGGGCGATGCAGGCTCCATGGGCCTCTTGTTTCTGTAACGAATTGTTTAACTATTTCTCAGTGTGTTGTGTTTTACAGAGCTTGTGCCCTGGCTGTAGTGAAGAACCTGTCAGCTCTGACGTTCGGTGTTACTATCGGAGATTTAACGTCTCTGGAAGGCTTGGTATGTCACATTCTATATACTAGTGGAAAAGGTTACGTGGATAGAGTCGAGAGCTTAGCAATTTCATCTGACGGCACATACAGGAACAACATGAAGACATTAGCACTGCAGTGCTATTCTTGCAACAAGCTTAATAAGCATAAGTATAAAAAAATACAAAAAACAGATACAAAATTATAAAATACTACAGTTGATAAATGAAGTCCTAAAGCGAGGGTTTGTGTTGTAGATGATGGAGCTGATGAAGACAGGAGACCTAGAAAGCACTGTGATGAAAATTCTGTGGGAACGGTTCACACTGAAAATCCCAGACACATCAGCTGAGGACAGCCGAGCTGCGATCTTGCTTCTGTCTATGGCTGCAGGGTATGTTACTCAAGGGAAATATTTTGTCGATGGTATTCCAACCAGTCATATTTATCTTATTCATATTGACACCATCACAATTTATCCCACAAGTTAGGGGCAAGGGGTGTACTTGGATGAATTTGGTTTGTTTGTGTTTTACGTCCTATTAACAGCTATGGTCATTTAAGGACAAGCCAGGTTTTGGTGGTGGAGGAAAACCAAACTGTCCAGAGAAAAACCACCTGTGGTCAGTACCTGGCAAATGCTCCATATGTAGGCCGCAAACCTGGGACCAGTGGTGAAGTGATAGACAGTCAGACGCCTTAACAGAGCTACAAACCTGGGACCAGTGGTGAAGGGCAAGTGATAGACAGTCAGACGCCTTAACAGAGCCACAAACCTGGGACCAGTGGTGAAGTGATAGACAGTCAGACGCCTTAACAGAGCCACAAACCTGGGACCAGTGGTGAAGTGATAGACAGTCAGACGCCTTAACAGAGCCACAAACCTGGGACCAGTGGTGAAGTGATAGACAGTCAGACGCCTTAACAGAGCCACAAACCTGGGACCAGTGGTGAAGTGATAGACAGTCAGACGCCTTAACAGAGCCACAAACCTGGGACCAGTGGTGAAGTGATAGACAGTCAGACGCCTTAACAGAGCCACAAACCTGGGACCAGTGGTGAAGTGATAGACAGTCAGACGCCTTAACAGAGCCACAAACCTGGGACCAGTGGTGAAGTGATAGACAGTCAGACGCCTTAACAGAGCCACAAACCTGGGACCAGTGGTGAAGTGATAGACAGTCAGACGCCTTAACAGAGCCACAAACCTGGGACCAGTGGTGAAGTGATAGACAGTCAGACGCCTTAACAGAGCCACAAACCTGGGACCAGTGGTGAAGTGATAGACAGTCAGACGCCTTAACAGAGCCACAAACCTGGGACCAGTGGTGAAGTGATAGACAGTCAGACGCCTTAACAGAGCCACAAACCTGGGACCAGTGGTGAAGTGATAGACAGTCAGACGCCTTAACAGAGCCACAAACCTGGGACCAGTGGTGAAGTGATAGACAGTCAGACGCCTTAACAGAGCCACAAACCTGGGACCAGTGGTGAAGTGATAGACAGTCAGACGCCTTAACAGAGCCACAAACCTGGGACCAGTGGTGAAGTGATAGACAGTCAGACGCCTTAACAGAGCCACAAACCTGGGACCAGTGGTGAAGTGATAGACAGTCAGACGCCTTAACAGAGCCACAAACCTGGGACCAGTGGTGAAGTGATAGACAGTCAGACGCCTTAACAGAGCCACAAACCTGGGACCAGTGGTGAAGTGATAGACAGTCAGACGCCTTAACAGAGCCACAAACCTGGGACCAGTGGTGAAGTGATAGACAGTCAGACGCCTTAACAGAGCCACAAACCTGGGACCAGTGGTGAAGTGATAGACAGTCAGACGCCTTAACAGAGCCACAAACCTGGGACCAGTGGTGAAGTGATAGACAGTCAGACGCCTTAACAGAGCCACAAACCTGGGACCAGTGGTGAAGTGATAGACAGTCAGACGCCTTAACAGAGCCACAAACCTGGGACCAGTGGTGAAGTGATAGACAGTCAGACGCCTTAACAGAGCCACAAACCTGGGACCAGTGGTGAAGTGATAGACAGTCAGACGCCTTAACAGAGCCACAAACCTGGGACCAGTGGTGAAGTGATAGACAGTCAGACGCCTTAACAGAGCCACAAACCTGGGACCAGTGGTGAAGTGATAGACAGTCAGACGCCTTAACAGAGCCACAAACCTGGGACCAGTGGTGAAGTGATAGACAGTCAGACGCCTTAACAGAGCCACAAACCTGGGACCAGTGGTGAAGTGATAGACAGTCAGACGCCTTAACAGAGCCACAAACCTGGGACCAGTGGTGAAGTGATAGACAGTCAGACGCCTTAACAGAGCCACAAACCTGGGACCAGTGGTGAAGTGATAGACAGTCAGACGCCTTAACAGAGCCACAAACCTGGGACCAGTGGTGAAGTGATAGACAGTCAGACGCCTTAACAGAGCCACAAACCTGGGACCAGTGGTGAAGTGATAGACAGTCAGACGCCTTAACAGAGCCACAAACCTGGGACCAGTGGTGAAGTGATAGACAGTCAGACGCCTTAACAGAGCCACAAACCTGGGACCAGTGGTGAAGTGATAGACAGTCAGACGCCTTAACAGAGCCACAAACCTGGGACCAGTGGTGAAGTGATAGACAGTCAGACGCCTTAACAGAGCCACAAACCTGGGACCAGTGGTGAAGTGATAGACAGTCAGACGCCTTAACAGAGCCACAAACCTGGGACCAGTGGTGAAGTGATAGACAGTCAGACGCCTTAACAGAGCCACAAACCTGGGACCAGTGGTGAAGTGATAGACAGTCAGACGCCTTAACAGAGCCACAAACCTGGGACCAGTGGTGAAGTGATAGACAGTCAGACGCCTTAACAGAGCCACAAACCTGGGACCAGTGGTGAAGTGATAGACAGTCAGACGCCTTAACAGAGCCACAAACCTGGGACCAGTGGTGAAGTGATAGACAGTCAGACGCCTTAACAGAGCCACAAACCTGGGACCAGTGGTGAAGTGATAGACAGTCAGACGCCTTAACAGAGCCACAAACCTGGGACCAGTGGTGAAGTGATAGACAGTCAGACGCCTTAACAGAGCCACAAACCTGGGACCAGTGGTGAAGTGATAGACAGTCAGACGCCTTAACAGAGCCACAAACCTGGGACCAGTGGTGAAGTGATAGACAGTCAGACGCCTTAACAGAGCCACAAACCTGGGACCAGTGGTGAAGTGATAGACAGTCAGACGCCTTAACAGAGCCACAAACCTGGGACCAGTGGTGAAGTGATAGACAGTCAGACGCCTTAACAGAGCCACAAACCTGGGACCAGTGGTGAAGTGATAGACAGTCAGACGCCTTAACAGAGCCACAAACCTGGGACCAGTGGTGAAGTGATAGACAGTCAGACGCCTTAACAGAGCCACAAACCTGGGACCAGTGGAGAAGTGATAGACAGTCAGACGCCTTAACAGAGCCACAAACCTGGGACCAGTGGAGAAGTGATAGACAGTCAGACGCCTTAACAGAGCCACAAACCTGGGACCAGTGGTGAAGTGATAGACAGTCAGACGCCTTAACCGAGACCCATAATGGCATGGACGTTTGTCTGATGCACCGTGGCTATAGCAGCTTACCTTCTCAACCAGTTTTTTATGAAACTTAGTACACATGATTAATACCATAGATTGCACTTGAATATCTTTTTTCATTGTTCAGATTGCCCCTCCTCCCTTACTTCATAGTTTACAATGTAAAACTGTCATCAATTGTATTTATATACGAAACATCTGGTTGTGTTTTTCCAGGGCTGATAACACAGTGGTGCGGAGTAACATCAACGTGATGGTCAGTGAGGGACTAGGACCACGAGCTGAGTCCGACTTCATGCTTGCCCGAGACACCTGTCTGGCACTCCTCAAACTCTCAAACTCAAAGAGGGTATGTATTAGCATGTATTACAAATGGAATAGCTATTAGACTGTTTTTTTTATTGTCTTACATATACAGTTTTTACCTTTAAAAGAATTAAGTCATAAAAAGTAATAATTACAAATGATATATTTATCATTACATATAACCAGTATTTCAATCGTAACTCAACTCTCGATACTCCAGGGATACACTCACTTACACTCTCTGCACCCCAGGAATATGTCATGACAAAAGTAAAGGCTCAGTGTGTGTCACCTTTTGGATGAGACTAGAAGTCTAGTTTGATCCTTTGATGTACATCAAAAGAATCTGGTGGCCACCTAACGGTAAAATTAACTGGCTTTTAGTCGGGTGCTGCTCCTTTTTAATCTTCTATCAAATAACTAGCATAGCGCCTTCAATTTTGCTATGACATATTTCAGGGGTGCACATGTAGTTTAAAGGCTGTTGTTGAAAAATAACATGACAATACATAGCAACAACAAGCTTATAATGTAGCTAGGTGCATTGTGACGTTGTGACTCAATGAGATTTCTTCCTGTTTGGAAACTGTAATCCAGTGTATTATATTTTCTGACATTATAGGAATGTTCTGGATAACATTTTCCATGTTTTGTTTTAGATGAAGGGCCAGGTGGCTGGTAAGCCGTTCCGTCTGCCCCAGGACCACGACATGTTTACCAGACTGTCACACATCCTCGTCAAAGGTCAGCTAACTGCACGATAACCATATCATATATTATAATCATAACACAGTCTCATTTCGAGGAATAATGATGAAATTTACGTATCAAAGTAAACTTTATACACAAACAATGAAGGGATTAAACACGTCGCAACATTTCAGACCAACTGGTCTCTTTGTCAGTCTTGACACCGAGACCAGTCTGTCCTGAGACGTTATGACACGTTTAATACGTACATTGATTGTGTATAAAGTAAAACTTTGATATTTCATATTTCTGAGCTGATATATCTTATAGAAGTTTACATGCGCAATGGCATGGTATCTTTTGAGGCATATTGAATGTATTTTCTTCTGCATGAAAGTCGTTTTGATTGTTGTAACCTTTTTTCTATTATTGCATAATAATTAGACTGTTTTGGAAATTCTTTAAAATACCAAACATTCCATCTGGTAAATGACAATATTACCTCTTTTTTTAAAATTCATTTAGTATTACTAAAATATTAATCATGTATTACTTCTCTTTCTTCAAAATGTTTTTTTAATTTAAGGCAGAGTGTACCTTAACAACAACAATACAAGGCACATTTGTGTTTGCTCATGGTAATTTCTTCGGAAATGATTGAGCCTGATGGTCCATATAATGTAGATACATGTTTTATTGACTTTCCTTGCTCCATGGACATTGTTTTATTGATTTGAGGTTGGGGGAGGGGGAGAATGTTTTACACCTAAATAATTAAGGAAGAAACTACCTTATAATTTGGTTAGATGCAAGAAACAAGATTTCCTAGGTATGATAGTTTACAATGAAGATACCACACAGTGTCCTACCTATAACATATTTTGTCCTGATACAGGTGTTGCTGATGTGGAGAACAGATACTGGATCCCACTAGCAGAGCAAGCTGTCAAAGTCATCTACAAGCTTTCTAATCATCCTGATGCTGTGTGCGGGGAAATCATCCGCAAGGTCATCAACGAGTTCCAGAGAGTTAATGAGGCAGATAAACCAAGTGACACACCCATGGATACAGCTAGCGACACACCCACGGATACAGCTAGTGACACACCCACAGATACAGCTAGCAACACAACCACGGATACAGCTAGTGACACACCCACAGATACCCAGACAGGTGAGATATCTTAAAAAATATCAACTTTTCTACTTGCACTGCACTTACTTGTTGAAAAAAAAAGTTATTTTTGCCATAAAAAATACGACCTGTCATGGTAAATGCTGATAATAAAATTATCTGTGACGGAACCTATTCAGCGTACAAATTTGTCAATAAAGGAATCTGAGTTTGATATTACCAGGGTTCATCTTTTCTACTTCTAAAACTTTACCTGTGACCACCCTTAACATACTCTCTGATACTACATATATCATCAGAACATAAGTGGTCATACCTGTAAAACTGTAGCTATTAGGACTTAAATAGCCTAACATTCAGAGTCCATATATAAAATGTCCACAACACACTCGTTAGAACGTGTACAACTTATTTGTTTGCAGACACTGGCCCGTCCGTGGAGGTCAGTCAGAAGTCTGTGGTGGTGCTGACCCGTGTCCTGTCACTGGCTGGACAGGTGGCCTTTAGTCAGATGGTTTACCTTGAGAGTGATGTTCTAGACGAACTCAAGCGCCGCCGCGCTAGCAAGGAAGATTCCGGCAAAACTCCAGCTCGACAAAACAAGAAAGCCCGAGTAAGTACACAGCAATAGCTACTCACGTTTCAGTACTTATTAGCAGTTCCGAAATTTAAATATTTTATGATTAAAAACACCCTCAGGACATCAAGTTTTTCCCCTCAGAGATAGGTTGTGGTATAACAAATACAATCTTTTATATCAGAATGTCAGCTATACTTTGATCAGAGATCTTTAAACTGATCACGGTTTAGGAATTTTAACATTGGCAGTGGCTCTGAATCCTATTTATTCTTTGCCCATTATCTATGAAATGCATTAATATTAATATATTTTTCGTCAAGTTTACTTAACACGAATAGTGAGAGCATTTCCAGATCGCGATTTTTTTTCTAATTTACCGTAAAACTGTAACAATGATATTATGTTTTCACTGATTATTGTGTCCCACAAAAAACTGCCTGTGTTTCCAGTGATGGCTGAGTAAAAATACGTTTAAAAAGGGTAAATGAATCATTCTTTATTTCTGATTCTTTGACAATATCAGTAGTTATATTGATCTTATGAATACAAGCTGAAAATAACTAGTTTACCAGAGTTTGAAATTTTGGACAGCCCTACTCAAGCATACGTACACTTTAAATAATTATTTTACTACCCTGACAGGAGAGTAGCGCTTCTGAGGCCATTGAGGAGGAGTTAGGTTTAGCAGGCGCAGCTGCTGAGGATGCAGAGGCAGAATATATCCGTAAAGTCTGTGAGAGGGACATCGTCACTGGTATGTCCTTTAATATATTCTCAAAGCCTGGTTCCTGCCATTCTTGATTAGCTGTAATTTTGACAGTACATAATTTGCTTTTAAGGTAAAAGTCTACCACATGCCCCAGCTCCTGTCTTGGTGATTAGCTGTATTTTTGACTGTATATTATTTGTTTTAAGGTAAATCTACTAGGTGCCCAGGCTCCTGTAATCGTGATTAGCTTTATTTTTGACTGTATATTATTTGTTTTAAGGTAAAACTCTACTAGATGCCCTGGCTTCTGTCATCGTGATTAGCTTTATTTTTGACTGTATATTGTTTGTTTTAAGGTAAAACTCTACTAGGTGCCCTGGCTCCTGTTATTGTGGCTGTATGTACCAATCAGGCCAAGTATTCAGACCCTGAACTACAGACCGCCGCGTCACTAGCTCTCTCCAAGTTCATGATGGTCAGGTAAATACATGTTATGGAGGGGCGATACTATTGCAATGCCAATACATGAATTAAAAATGTTAAAATTGAATTGATATTATTAAAACATGCTTTGTTTGATAACTTCCAAAATTCTATAAGATAATTTAAATCTATCATTCAAACTTGAACTAATGCTAACTTTCTGTTTCCTTTACAAATGATACACTGAATTTATATGAATGAAATATATTGTGATATGTAGCAGTATACCCTAAAATATTACAATAGGATAATTGCTTTTATACAAACTCAATCAAATCAAATATAAAGGTGTAACAGGAAAGAAAATAGTGTGCTTCCACCGGGGATCGAACCCTCGATCTCCAGGTTCCTAGTCCGACGCTCTACCACTGAGCTAAAGGGAAATTCCCTCTAGTTCGAAGCTAGAAGGCGACCGTAATCCTATGTACAATTGAACCCTGCCACACTGGCTACACATTTTTGAAAGACAAACATTCACATATTGAGGAAGGAGATATGGTCCAAGATATATTTGAATGAGCTCAAGATTAATATCAATGGTTCACATTTGGCATGAGGAACAGAGTGATAGTAGCTGTCAGATGGGTTTTATCCAAACCATATCTTATCTTGTGAATAGGTTTTGACTATTTATTTACTTAGTCTTTATGGTTTTAAAAAATCTGATTCTGTAGAGGGTTCTTGCATTCCCCATATAATCCTGCATCGTACAGGTTTTGACTAAAACCAGATCTGATATGATCTGAATTGTTGGTGAAATTATATCCAGTGTCGATCAAAATGTTATGACCAAACCATATATGAATTGATGTACACTGTAATTATATTTGTTCTGTTTATTTATTTCAGTTCTGAATTCTGTGACACCCACCTACAGCTGTTATTTACCATCCTAGAGAAGACCTCCCACGCTACAATCAGGGCGAACATCATCATCGCCCTCGGTGACCTCACCTTCCGTTTCCCAAACATGATTGAACCCTGGACCCCACGCATATATGCCAGGTATTAACTCCCTCTCATAGACACCAGGTATACTGCTCACGTTGAAAACAAATAACATCGGATGTAAATCAAACGTTACATTTTGTACTGGATTCAGTGGTGTTGTTGCTCATCATTTCTACACATGCTCTGCTTTCCCTGATGAGCACTGTTGAACACCATTAAGGTATCCACCCCAGGATCCCTACCGCCACTATGGAACTGTTTTCCTTGCAGGAATGTTGGGTCTCCACCCCCCTGTTGTTACAAATATAAATCAAAGTCAAAATAATACTTGGATTATATTACTCTCTCTAGTTTAAAGATCATACTCGGACTATGATTACACAAGATCTGTTCTACAAGTAAAAATAGGTACACAACAGATGCATTAGTATATACAACGTGTTTCCCCTACAGATTGCGGGACGAGTCGACGTTGGTGAGACAGAACACACTGCAGGTTCTCACACACCTCATACTGGATGACATGGTGAAAGTGAAGGGTCAGATCAGTGAAATGGCCACATGCTTGGTGGACCACAACGAAAAAATCTCCAGTTCGGCCAAAATATTCTTCACCGAGTTGTCTAAAAAGGTAGATAATATCAAGAGTTGTAATAGAAATGTAATTTTTATTTACTATAGAACTAGTTTTATTGCTTTAACTTTAAAATGTACTTAAAAAACCACATTTTTAAGCTATTGTGTGACACACTAATTTTGTATATATGTATTTGTTACGGAAAGGACATAATTAAGTTGTAATAACTTTTGTCAGCTACATTTGTCTTTTGTTTACACTTTGCAATGAAATTAATTCAAACCGAACTAAGATTCATTGCTGCGAATCACGTCATTTTCAAAAACAGTTGAATTTTGTGAATTTACTGAAAGATAAAATATCAAAGGAAGTTAATGAATTTATAATAATATTTTTTCAGGGAAATGCCATCTACAACATTATGCCCGATCTAATCAGTCGTCTTTCTGATCCCGACGTCGGAGTAGACGAGGAGCACTTCAGAACAATACTCAGGTATACTTCCTTTCTAATGTTAAATTCTTAATAGCAGGAATCACATGCATATTTAAGCATGCTATCTTAAATATGTGTTTTTAAGTTTTTAATGAAAGCACAATGTTGACTGCTGAAGGTATTTCTCAATCTCCATAAGCTTCCTACAGGTGAACCAGAAGGGGTAGGGCATACGCTTCCTACAGGTGAACCGGAAGGGGGGGCATACGCTTCCCTACAGGTGAACTGGAAGGGGTAGGGCATAAGCTTCCTACAGGTGAACCGGAAGGGGTAGGGTGTACGCTTCCTACAGGTGAACTGGAAAGGGTAGGCCACAACTGTAAAGGTCTTTTGTCATGTGGGTGTAATATTTTTTTCACAATATTGGCTGTAATAGCTTTTATTGTTTCAAAGGTTTGAGGTTAAAATAATGTTAATGATGCTATGAAACTTCCATATCCATAATATTCTAGACTCATGACCGTCTTATACAGTTTCTTAAAATTCCCTTTTATAGATTTCCTTTATTGCAAATTGTGAGTTTATATTTACATAGTTCTTAATCTGATTTGCTTTGTAGTTTCAAATAATTGAAAAAAACATTAATCCATGTTATCATGAGTACATAGATTGACTTATGTGGACTATAGATTAAAGCTTTTCATCTTGTTGTTGTATAACATGAATTGTTGTCTGTTCCAGATACTTGTTTGCCTTCATACAGAAGGATCGACAGTGTGAGAGTCTGGTAGAGAAACTCTGTCAACGCTTCCGGGCTGCCAGGTGTGTTTACTGAGGAAAAGTCTTCTATAGATAATTCATTTTATTACATCTGTACATCAGTTAAGTCCTCATTACCCAAAGGAAATTTGTACACATCTTAAATGATAAGAAATGAGAGTTTCTTTTAAAAGCAATTGAACAATCAACAAAGAGAGATTTGGGCCCAATTAGCATTACAGCTGTTTACTGGAGACTTATTGGAATGCTTCTTTTTACTCTCGATCATCAAAATGACTTTTACATTATAATGGAAACAAAGGAAAATCCTTGATCATAGTCTGAAGGACAATAGTTATCAGTATATCCTAACATTAACATGTCACCTGATATTTGTAGGAATGAGAGACAGTGGCGTGATCTGTCCTTTTGTCTCTCCATGTTGTCCTACAACGAAAAGAGTCTACGCAAACTCCAGGAAAACTTTGTGTGTTTTGCTGATAAACTGGCTGATGATGATGTCTACTCCTGCTTCGTCTCCATCATAACAAAATCTCAGTCATCCTCTAAACTAGGAACAAAGGTAACACTAAACGTCAGATTTCTTTCTTTCTTTATACCAAAAAGTCTATCTTCAGTTTTGTCTTTACCACTGTAGGAGACTAACATTGAAATATTAAGGTAAAAGTATTTAATTAACAAGGGATTCACAAAGACAGGTATATCAACTTGTGTTTCATTGTATGTACCTGGTATAATGTAATACTTAGCCCAAGTTTCCTCTGGCCCTGACACCAGACTAGGACATTTTGACAGATAGATGTCTGGCATTGGCCCACACCAGACATCTATCTGTCAAAATGTCTAAGTCTGGTGTCAGGGCCAGAGGAAACTTGGGCTATGTTATACTGTGGAGCCTATATGGTGTTAAAAATAATATGTACCCTGTATTGTAATAGGTGTTTCACTGTGTACCCTGTATTGTAATAGGTGTTTCACTGTGTACCCTGTATTGTAATAGCTGTTTCACTGTGTACCCTGTATTGTAATAACTGTTTCACTGTGTACCCTGTATTATAATAAGTGTTTCACTGTGTACCCTGTATTATAATAGGTGTTTCACTATGTACCCTGTATTGTAATTGGTGTTTCACTGTGTACCCTGTATCGTTATGGGTGTTTCACTGTGTACCCTGTATTGTTATGGGTGTTTCATTGTGTACCCTGTATTGTAATAGATGTTTCTCTGTGTACCCTGCATTGTAATAGGTGTTTCACTGTGTACACTGTATTGTAATAGGTGTTTCACTGTGTTCCCTGTATTGTAATAGGTGTTTCACTGTGTACCCTGTATTATAATAAGTGTTTCACTGTGTACCCTGTATTATGATAGGTGTTTCACTATGTACCCTGTATTGTAATAGGTGTTTCACTGTGTACCCTGTATTGTAATAGGTGTTTCACGGTGTACCCTGTATTGTAATAAGTGTTTCACTCTGTACCCTGTATTGTAATAGGTGTTTCACGGTGTACCCTGTATTGTAATAAGTGTTTCACTGTGTACCCTGTATTATGATAGGCGTTTCACTATGTACCCTGTATTGTAATAGGTGTTTCACGGTGTACCCTGTATTGTAATAAGTGTTTCACTGTGTACCCTGTATTATGATAGGTGTTTCACTGTGTACCCTGTATTGTTATGGGTGATTCACTGTGTACCCTGTATTGTAATAGGTATTTCACTGTGTACCCTGTATTGTAATAAGTGTTTCACTGTGTACCCTGTATTATGATAGGTGTTTCACTTTGTACCCTGTATTGTAATAGGTGTTTCACGGTGTACCCTGTATTGTAATAAGTGTTTCACTGTGTACCCTATATTGTAATAGGTGTTTCACTGTGTACCTTGTATTGTAATAGGTGTTTCACTATGTACCCTGTATTGTTATGGGTGTTTCACTGTGTACCCTGCATTGTAATAGATGTTTCACTGTGTACCCTGTATTGTTATGGGTGTTTCATTTTGTACCCTGTATTGTAATAGATGTTTCACAGTG
The DNA here is from genome assembly GCF_002113885.1 of Mizuhopecten yessoensis. Taxonomy (NCBI): domain Eukaryota; kingdom Metazoa; phylum Mollusca; class Bivalvia; order Pectinida; family Pectinidae; genus Mizuhopecten; species Mizuhopecten yessoensis. Next base: position 573,149 of record NW_018480054.1, on the reverse strand, counting down.
TACCCTGTATTATAATAGGTGTTTCACTGTGTACCCTGTGTTATAATACGTGTTTAAGTGTACCCTGTATTGTAATAGATGTTTCACAGTGTACCCTGTATTATAATAGGTGTTTCACTGTGTACCCTGTATTGTAAAAGATGTTTCACTGTGTACCCTGTATTGTTATGGGTGTTTCATTTTGTACCCTGTATTGTAATAGATGTTTCACAGTGTACCCTGTATTATAATAGGTGTTTCACTGTGTACCCTGTATTGTTATGGGTGTTTCACTGTGTACCCTGCATTGTAATAGATGTTTCACTGTGTACCCTGTATTGTAATAGGTGTTTAACTGTGTACCCTGTATTGTAATAGGTGTTTCACTGTGTACCATGTATTGTAATAGATGTTTCACTATGTACCCTGTATTGTAATAGGTGTTTCACTGTGTACCCTGTATTGTAATAAGTGTTTCACTGTGTACCCTGTATTATGATAGGTGTTTCACTATGTACCCTGCATTGTAATAGGTGTTTCACTGTGAACCCTGTATTGTAATAGATGTTTCTCTGTGTTCCCTGTATTATAATAGGTGTTTCACTGTTTACCCTGTGTTATAATAGGTGTTTCACTGGGTACCCTGTATTATAATAGGTGTTTCCCTGTGTGCCAAGTATTGTAATAGGTGTTTCACTGTCTTCCCTGTATTGTAATAGATGTTTCTCTGTGTACCTTGTATTATAATAGGTGTTTCACTGTTTACCCTGTGTTATAATAGGTGTTTCACTGGGTACCCTGTATTATAATAGGTGTTTCACTGTGCACCCTGTGTTATAATAGGTGTTTCTCTGTGTACCCTGTATTGTAATAGTTGTTTCACTGTGTCCCCTGTATTGTAATAACTGTTTCACTGTGTACTCTGTATTGTAATAAGTGTTTCACAGTTTACCCTGTATTATAATAGGTGTTTCACTGTTTACCTTTTATTGTAATAGGTGTTTCACTATGTTCCCTGTATTGTAATAGGTGTTTCTCTGTGTTCCCTGCATTGTAATAGATGTTTCACTGCGTACCCTGTATTGTAATAGGTGTTTAACTGTGTACCCTGTCTTGTAATAGGTGTTTCACTGTGTCCCCTATATTGTAATAGGTGTTTCACTGTCTTCCCTGTATTGTAATAGATGTTTCCCCACGTACCCTCTATTGTAATAGCTGTTTCACTGTGTTCCCTGTATTATAATAGGTGTTTCACGGTGTACCCTGTGTTATAATAGGTGTTTCACTGTGTCCCCTGTATTGTAATAGATGTTTCCCCACGTACCCTCTATTGTAATAGCTGTTTCACTGTGTTCCCTGTATTATAATAGGTGTTTCCCTGTGTACCCTGTATTATAATAGGTAATAGGTGTTTCACTGTGTACCCGGTATTGTAATAGATGTCTCACTATGTACCTTGTATTGTAATAGCTGTTTCACTGTGTTCCCTGTATTGTAATAGATGTTTCACTGTGTAGGCTGTATTGTAATAGGTGTTTCACAGTGTACCCTGCATTGTAATAGGTGTTTCACTATGTCCCCTGTATTGTAATAGGTGTTTACCTGTGGACCCTGTATTGTAATAGGTGTTTTACTGTGTACCCTGTAATGTAATAGATGTTTCACTATGTAACCTGTATTGTAATAGATGTTTCTCTGGTGTTTCACTGTGTACCCTGTTTTGTAATAGGTGTTTCACTGTGTGCCCTGTATTGTAATAGATGTTTCTCTGTGTACCTTGTATTATAATAGGTGTTTCACTGTTTACCCTGTGTTATAATAGGTGTTTCTCTGTGTACCCTGCACTGTAATAGATGTTTCACTGTGTACCATGTATTTTAATAGATGTTTCACTATGTACCCTGTATTATAATAGGTGGTCTGTGTACCTGTTGGTGTCTGTGTACCCTGTATTGTAATAGTTGTTTCACTGTGTCCCCTGTATTGTTATGGGTGTTTCATTGTGTACCCTGTATTGTAATAGGTGTTTCACAGTGTACCCTGTATTGTAATAGGTGTTTCACTGTGTACCCTGTATTATAATAGGTGTTTCACTGTGTACCCTGCATTGTAATAGATGTTTCACTGTGTACCCTGTATTGTTATGGGTGTTTCATTGTGTACCCTGTATTATAATAGGTGTTTCACTGTGTACCCTGTGTTATAATAGGTGTTTCACTGTGTACCCTGTATTATAATAGGTGTTTCACTATGTACCCTGTATTGTAATAGGTGTTTCACTGTGTACCCTGTATTGTAATAGGTGTTTCACTGTGTACTCTGTATTGTAATAAGTGTTTCACTGTGTACCCTGTATTGTAATAACTGTTTCACAGTGTACCCTGTATTCTAATAGATGTTTCACAGTGTACCCTTTATTGTAATAAGTGTTTCACAGTTTACCCTGTATTATAATAGGTGTTTCACTGTGTACCCTGTGTTATAATAGGTGTTTCACTATGTACCCTGTATTATAATAGGTGTTTCACTGTGTACTCTGTATTGTAATAAGTGTTTCACTGTGTACCCTGTATTGTTATAAGTGTTTCACAGTGTACCCTGTATAATAGATGTTTCACAGTGTACCCTGTATTGTAATAAGTGTTTCACAGTGTACCCTGTATTATAATAGGTTTTTCACTGTGTACCCTGCAGTAATAATAGGTGTTTCAGTAGGTACCCTGTATTATATTAGGTGTTTCACTGTGGACCCTGCAGTTATAATAGGGGTTTCACTGTGTACCCTGGATTATAATAGGTGTTCCAATGTGTACCCTGTATTGTAATAGATGTTTAACAGTGTACCATGTATTATAATAGGTGTTTCAGTAGGTACCCTGTATTATATTAGGTGTTTCACTGTGGACCCTGCAGTTATAATAGGAGTTTCACTGTGTACCCTGGATTATAATAGGTGTTTCGCTATGTACCCTGTATTATATTAGGTGTTTCACTGTGGACCCTGCAGTTATAATAGGGGTTTCACTGTGTACCCTGGATTATAATAGGTGTTCCAATGTGTACCCTGTATTGGAATAGGTGTTTCACTGTGGACCCTGCAGTTATAATAGGAGTTTCACTGTGTACCATGTATTGTAATAGATGTTTAACAGTGTACCATGTATTATAATAGGTTTTTCACTGTGTACCCTGCAGTTATAATAGGTGTTTCACTGTGTACCCTGTGTTATAATAGGTGGCTGCCCTGGCACCTTTACTGACAGAGTTAGAGGAGCGCCTCGAACGTTGTCACAATAAAGGAATGGAGGACGATGAAATAACACAGAAAGCCAGCCAGGCCAGTCAGCGAGGCAAGACACCGCGCAAAACTCCAGGTAAACTCCTCCTCCTTGTTAGATAAATAAAGAAGTTCAATTGGCATCATTTATGTGATTAAATGCAAAATGATAAATATGTAAAACCAATGTGCACTTTGATGACATATCATATTTTAAGATAGTATTAACTTGTGTTCCCAAGCTCAGTCCATGTAATAAACACAAAACCACTGTGTTTTATGACTTTTGCTTTAAAGCATGAGATGAAGAGATTTGAAGTTTTTCTTTTGTTTTTATCCCTGCTTTTCGGGGGGAAATGTTGGTATTTATCTGGATTGTGTCCATCTGTCTATCTAAGTCACATCCAGTATTATTTCTAAGCCAAGATTTGTGCCATACAATTTTTTTTCCATAGATGTAGATTGTTAGCTCCCAAACAGTGTAATTTAATGTTTACATCAAATTCTACACTTTAAGGTCAAGGTCAGAGTCACACTTACCAGTTAAAAACTTTTGTACAATACATGTCATAAATCTTTCTACAGGTTAATTCATATTTACACCATGGTAAGGTAGCAAGAAGTTGTACACCCACCGTATTTATCCTAATATAAGCCCATGGGGACAACGCATAATCTCTAACTCAAAGTAGGGGGCAGGGCTTATCACTGGACAAATACGGTAGTTAGATTTTGGTGGTCATCAGTCAATGTTAAATGGTCACACTTCACTACTTTGAAGTAAAAAGCATGAGTACAAGATATCTCGTGAACTCTTTTATAGATTTTGTTTACATTTAATTTTAGGATGGTATTATCAATTTCTATGCCTTATTAGAATTTACTGGTCATTGATCAGGGTTAAAGGTTCAAAGGTCACACTTGTTTTGTCTCTCTTACACTACCTGCTCTCTCTTCTTCATTGGTTTGTGTCTCCCTAGGCTCCTGCCACTGGTCTGGTCAAAATATTAGGACTAGGTGGGGTTTCATGCTGTCATGTCCACATTTTAGTGAGATAGCACTGCAAAGATAAATATATAAATGTACCCATCAATACACCAGGGATGGCACCTTAATAGCCTAAACCCACAGAGAGGTAAAACCTGTATAGTTATGAAACCAACATTCTTAATTTGCTGGGTTTTATTTACAGCTCGGAAGGGCAAGGCTGGGCGACGCACTAAAAAGGTGATCTCTGACAGTGAGGATGATGATCCTCAGGAGAACAAGACACCGATAGTAAGACGACAGACACAACGGAAAGCGAAACCTAAAGTATCGTTTGATTCCGATGAAGACAGTGACTTGGAATTGTTTGATCTGGATAAATCTTGTACAGGTAAATCAAATACACTTGAATGATACATAATTGTTTTTTCTTTTAGTGTATAAATCGAATTACCAAATGTCTGTGTATATTTTTTTGATAATATAAATATTTCTAAGCTTAAGGTAATAGGATTGTGTCACCATTTCTCAGTAGAATTTCTTCAAATTTTGTAGTTATATTGTTTTAAAGTAAAGAAAATTTTCTGCCGCAAAAAAAATATAGGTTGTCAGAATATTAAGGATTTTAAATGGAAATTTATGTAGAAAGGAGTGAATTTTGAAAAAAAAAATGAAAGACACAATATTTTTACAAAATAATGTCAATAAAAATGATACTGACATATATTAGTATTGCATTAATGTATATCAATTTAATAAATGCAGAAATTGTGTAAAATTAATTCTCTATACACGATATAAAAATTGACATTTTATAATAAAACCATATACGCATAGTAATTGCAGGTAAGAGTTATCGTTCTTGAAAAACTTCACAGTAGTGAAATAGGTAGCCGGTTTCCTGAAGTACAGAAAAATGGACACATGTGACTCATTGATAATAAAAAAAACTGAATTAATACCTGGATTGCTTTGAAATACTTTAATATTGGGAGAACACACTGTTCTGTCAATAATAAACATACAATATTCATCAGTTTAATATTAAACATTAGAACTTGGGGAAATTGTGATACTGTCTCCCTACATTGGATTTTCAACTAGGGATGTACTTCCTGTTTCCATTTATCGATACACTCCAATGACCTTAATACATTAAGTGTATTTTCGGTTTGTTTATCCAGAGGACAGCCAGAGCCAAGAATCAGCTAGCCAGAAAACCCTCGAGTCGTCAGACGAGGAGGATCTCATGCCAGTGAAAAAACAGACTCACCGGGGAGGAAAGAAAAAGACGAGACCTCTTCTGACAGTCAACTCTCCGAGATAAGGACATATGAGGGATCACTATTCCCTAAAAATTATACTGACAGAGATTAGAACATTTGCCAAGCAAGGTGGACTGATTCAATTGGACATCATTTCTGATTATCCATATGTTCATTCAACGAAATATCTGTTTGGGGTGTTCTCTGTAAAAGTCATCCTCTTTAGAATGTTTTTTCCTTTTTTCCCTCTCTCCTCTGCCTCCCTCAACACCTATTTCCTCACTGCTTTGTCTGTACATGAATTACCTGTCATGTTAACATAACATTCACTCAAAATTAATTGATGCACTATTCAGTAATTGTGGTGCAAAAAATAATTCATGAAAGCATTCAAAGACATTTTTCGACTTGATATTCTATTAATAGGACACTGTTAGTCATATAAGACCTTACCAGTGGATGGTCCATAAAGAAATAATCAGAAGCATGGGAAATATGAATAACTGCATCATCATGTATTGTTGAAGAATTTTCAATTTACAGATATGCACTTGGACTACCAATAAAAAATTATGACATTCTTACATTCTTGTTTTTTAATTTTTCATTATTGAGACTTCCGAGTCACAGAGGAACTGTTATAGAGCATTGTGTGGTTTACACAAAGGCTATTGATCGACATTGCTGGGATACATTATCACTTCCGAAATTAAATTCTGAAGTGGATTTGAAAGTCAGTCTTTACACTTTTGATTTCCCACACCATACAGTTCTTTATGTGCTTATGTAGATGAATTTCCCACACCATACAGTTCTATATGTGTTGAGGTAGATGAATTTCCCACACCACACAGTTCTATATCTACTTGTGCTTATGTAGATGAATTTCCCACACCACACAGTTCTATATGTGTTTATGTAGATGAATTTCCCACACCATGCAGTTCTATATGAGATGAATTTCCCACACCACACAGTTCTATATGTGTTTATGCAGATGAATTTCCCACACCATACAGTTCTATATGTGTTGATGTAGATGAATTTTCCACACCATACAGTTCTATATGTGTTTATGTAGATGAATTTACCACACCATACAGTTCTTTATGTGCTTATGAAGATGAATTTCCCACATCATACAGTTCTGTATGTACTTATGTCGATGAATTTCCCACACCATACAGTTCTATATGTGTTTATGTAGATGAATTTCACACACCATACAGTTCTTTATGTGCTTATGAAAATGAATTTCCAACATCATACAGTTCTGTATGTACTTATGTCGATGAATTTCCCACACCATACAGTTCTATATGTGTTTATGTAGATGAATTTCCCCCACCATACAGTTCCATATGAGATGAATTTCCCACACCATACAGTTCTTTATGTGCTTATGAAAATGAATTTCCAACATCATACAGTTCTGTATGTACTTATGTCGATGAATTTCCCACACCATACAGTTCTATATGAAATGAATTTCCCACACCACACAGTTCTATATGTGTTTATGCAGATGCATTTCCCACACCATACAGTTTTATATGTAGATGAATTTCCCACAACATACAGTTCTATATCTACTTGTAGATGAATTTCCCTCACCATACAGTTCTATATGTGTTTATGTAGATGAATTTCCCCCACCATACAGTTCCATATGAGATGAATTTCCCACACCATACAGTTCTACATGAGATGAATTTCCCACACCATACAGTTCTATATGCGTTTATGTAGATGAATTTCCCACACCATACAGTTCTATATGAAATGAATTTCCCACACCACACAGTTCTATATGTGTTTATGTAGATGAATTTCACACACCATACAGTTCTTTATGTGCTTATGAAAATGAATTTCCAACATCATACAGTTCTGTATGTACTTATGTCGATGAATTTCCCACACCATACAGTTCTATATGAAATGAATTTCCCACACCACACAGTTCTATATCTACTTGTGCTTATATAGATGAATTTCCCACACCACACAGTTCTATATCTACTTGTGCTTATATAGATGAATTTCCCACACCACACAGTTCTATATGTGTTTATGTAGATGAATTTCCCACTCCATACAGTTCTATATGTGTTTATGTAGATGAATTTACCACACCATACAGTTCTTTATGTGCTTATGAAGATGAATTTCCCACATCATACAGTTCTGTATGTACTTATGTAGATGAATTTCACACACCATACAGTTCTTTATGTGCTTATGAAAATGAATTTCCAACATCATACAGTTCTGTATGTACTTATGTCGATGAATTTCCCACACCATACAGTTCTATATGAAATGAATTTCCCACACCACACAGTTCTATATGTGTTTATGTAGATGAATTTCCCCCACCATACAGTTCCATATGAGATGAATTTCCCACACCATACAGTTCTTTATGTGCTTATGAAAATGAATTTCCAACATCATACAGTTCTGTATGTACTTATGTCGATGAATTTCCCACACCATACAGTTCTATATGTGTTTATGTAGATGAATTTACCACACCATACAGTTCTTTATGTGCTTATGAAGATGAATTTCCCACATCATACAGTTCTGTATGTACTTATGTAGATGAATTTACCACACCATACAGTTCTTTATGTGCTTATGAAAATGAATTTCCAACATCATACAGTTCTGTATGTACTTATGTCGATGAATTTCCCACACCATACAGTTCTATATGTTGATGCATTTCCCACACCATACAGTTTTATATGTAGATGAATTTCCCACCACATACAGTTCTATATCTACTTGTAGATGAATTTCCCACACCATACAGATCTATATGTAGATGAATTTCCCACACCATACAGATCTATATGTAGATGAATTTCCCACACCATACAGTTCTATATGTGAATTTGGGGTTTCAAGTTTGTTTCATTTGAAACAAAATTTGATTTAGAAAAAGTCACTGTCATGTTTAATTCACATATACAATTTACCAAAAAATCGCCAAATAACCTAAACACTTATGCAGACACTGTTCCATAGTAAAAACATAATCCTGTATAAAGAAATTTCTTAACAGAAATAACTCTGACCAATAAAAAACATGGTTCAAAACCAGAGAATAATGGACCAGTTACATACAGTGTGCAGTGAACAAACTGGTGAAGTGGGCATGTCAAATAATTATGTTAAACAACTTCTTCTGTATAACCAAAATGGCTAGAGTGAAGACTTTACAAATAGCATGCTTAGATTAAGGGTTACCAACTTAGTTTTAAAAAATACCTTCACCCATATTCAAGGTCATCAGTCAAATGTCTTTACAAAAAACATGTAAACAACTTCTAAATAACCAAAAGGCTAGGGTGATGATTTTTGTAGAATTCAGGGATGAATGACCTTGACTCATATTCGAAACCTATCAACAACTTCTGACTTACCAAATTGGCTAGGGTGATAATGGCTAGTAACATGCTTGGTGGAGGTTTATAATATTTGTCCAAATGAATTACCTTCATTCCTTTTCAAGGTCACATGTGTTAAATATGAAATATTTAAAAAAAAAAAGCAATCCCCTTGAATAACCAAACAGTCTTGGGTGATGATATTTTGTCAGCAAGATGTTCAGGTGAAGAGCTACCACATTTGTTCAAGTGAATGAACTTCAACCATATTCAAAACCAATGCTTAAACATGTGTGTTTTATTTCAAAAATATGTTGAAATTATTTAAACAACTTAGTCTGAATAACCAAAAGGCCTAGGATGGTTCTATGTGGCCAGTTACATCCTCAGATAAAGAGCTACAGAATGTATCTGAATCAATGACCTTCACCCATATTCAAGGTCACAGGGGCAAATGTGTTGAAACCAAAATACAAAGGGTGGTGATAAGAACTATGGAGTTCGTTCGTGTGAATGACCCGCACCACTGTCAAGGCCACATGGTCAAATGTGTATAAACCTTTGGATGACCCTATTGGGAGTCTTGCTTCCTGAAAATAGCGCTTATGAGCTTTAACTATCAAAAGCTTCCGATCAGTCCCCAAGTTCAATATGCATAACTCAGGACCATGTAAACCTACATGTGAAATTTTATAGAAAGATCCAGAGAAATAGTGCTAACAAAGTTTATCTCTAAGAATTTCAAGGAGGCGTTCTATCGGCCATCTTGGTTTTCTCATCAGTTCCAAAATTCTATATGCATTTCTAGAGACCATGGTGAACTCGCATGTGAGATTTGACAAAATCCTTCAGTAATATTTGAGAAACTGCGCTAACAATCTATAACTCTTAAAATTAAGATGACTGTCTGTCAGCCATCTCTTTGTCGATCAGTCCCAAAATACAATGTGCATCACCAGACTGAGGCCACGGAGTACCTTCAGATAAGATTTGACAAAGATCCATCCTGTTCATTTTGAGAAATAGCGCTAACAATATGTAACTCTACAAAAAGTCAAGATAGCCACCTGCTGTTGACCATATTAATTTTTATGTTAATACAAAACTTTTAATACGCACATCTAAAACCATGGGGAATCTACATGTGAAGTTGGCGATATGTCCCTCCAGTACACTTTCTGAGAAATATCGCTAACAATAATTCGGGCAATGGACCACAGACGGAAGGGAGTGCAAGCCAAGCTCATGGATGCGATATATGCTGACGACATACTAAAGCTGCTCAAGAAAGGGTCACTGAAAGAAATGACCATAACACCGCAAACTCCACCAACAGCATCAAAGTCACATGTGATGTAAAAAGCAACGGCACGATGTCATTCATTGACCGTTTAAATGGGACGAACAAAAAAGCAAATAAAAAATATTGAAATGAAAGGTCATGTGGTCGTCTCTTAAATACAGTAAAAGGATTATCAAAAACCGTCCTGGCGATATATACCCCGGCCATGGCATAACAATAGCAACAAATGTAATTGGAACGTGGCATACATATCTCACTGGTTGTGCAGTAGGAATTTCGCATCTCGAGTTTGATAGTTCATGACTACTTAAGTATCAGGCTTTACAAGTGTTTTGAAATATAATACTTGGAAGACCTTTCCCTGCTATTATGTCAGATTTGTGAAGTCATATCTGTTCTGAATAACCAAGCGGCCTACAGTCATATTTGGCCTATAGCATGCCGGGATGGTCGTTTATCAAGTTTGTTCAAATGAATGTCCTTCACCCACAGCAGTCAATGTCATAGGGGTCTTGTGTATGAAGAGATACGTCTATTTTCTTATACAATGTTTCCAAGCTTTAAGAGCACAAGTTTACGTTTTTAACTCGCCTTTACTATTAACAAAGAACAAAACAATAGCAGTGGATACAACATTTAATTGAAGGGTAAACCTGTACCTCTTGGAGTCTTGGCAAAGATCATTATTCGACGCTTTCAGAATATATTTAGTGCGCTTAATGAAATAAAAGAAAAACGCGAAATGCATCAGTGACGTGCACAGTCCCCTTCGTGTCTGATAGGTTTTGTCTTTTGATAGGTTTTACGTCCGCTTCACTACCGCGTATTTCGGTTATCCAGCAGACTTTGTGTCTGTGGGAGATACCGTTTATATATATGAACACTAAACCTATTCTGGAATCGACGTCAACCAGCGGTTTGGGATTTTGTCCCGAGAAATGGCTGGGAATACCGAACTGATTTAATTTTTTTGTAGCACTAAATTTAATATTTCAAAATTATTTAACGGATGTTTTATATAGCACTCAATGATGTGCACCAAACATCTTCTGACATAAATACCTAAACAGAGTATCGGCCACGTATTTACCTGCTAGAAAAGGTTAACCCGTCGTACTATATGAATCATTGGAAATGTCATTATTTGTTGATTTCAGAAAATTGAGTGTGCATACTTCCAACCTTCGTTAGATAATGTTGAAATATAAAATATGTTGGTACCAAAATGAGGCGAAAGTCGTGGGCGTTCGCAGTCTATTCTGGATGTTAAACCTCACACTTCATTAGAAAGATGTAGCTTCCAGAAATCAGAGCACCGGGATTTGTGCATGGTTTGTATCATAGCAGATTCCTCTGTAGTTACACGTACATTGTTACTTTATAATTATAATTTTCAATAGGATATTTGCGAGTGTTCCATATCTTAATGTACATGTCTTCCTTTACAGAGTTTCATCAAAAGACAAATAAAAAACCCACATCATATATTTTTATGTTTTGAAGTTTATATGAATACATGTCTTTGGTGTTATGCAGAAAAATGGAGGAAAATATCCAACATAACACCGTCATACTGCTGGATCACATTCTAATCCGTCCACTCCAGTCAAAGGCTCTGTTATCTTAGTTTACGTACACACTGTTTTCAAAATAAGAATTTCTCGTTGTACATCACAGTGACAATCATATTCAAATATTGAGTTATTCATTAAGACCAATTAATATTTTCACTTAAATTTATATGCAATTTTAGAGATACCTTTCAAAGTTATTTTCCTACATCAAAAAATGTGCTTCTTAATAAGCTAACCAGACTTTGTCGGTATTGCACTAAGTAAACTTTTTTTCTGGTTTCAGTGACAACTTGGTGCAGATTAAATATTTAGACTGTTTGTTTTCGGCAGGTTTCTGTTTTACATAACAGATCTAGAAAATCCAAACGCATTTTGACTCTAAATTGGTTAAAACACGGACTTAATCGGTTGAAATATGTCCTTTATTAGAATTATCAGCGAACTTCCGGTTCATTTTGTTTCAACGATTTGGATTGGCTGATAACGTAAGGCGGCAGTTTTGAGTTGTTGACATAATTCCTGTACACATTATTAGCCGATTAGGTGGAAGATCCAATATTAGTGAGTGAAGACGGCAAATCATTAAGGTATAAGACATCTAGTTATAAATGTATAAATGGTAAGCGGAATTCAGTCAGTGGGCGCCCACGAAACATAGATCTATTTACTACAGTGGCCCCCTTCCCCATTCACAGGTGTTTTGACAGACAAGGCTAGTACCTGCGCGAGCTGTGCCCCATTATTTTTTCGCTCAGATGACATCGTTGTAAACTAGTTAGTAGCTTGTGGTATGTTTATGATTTCCCCGTACTCAGAAAATGACACCATAGCGTGCAAAAGTGAATAGCACAGAGAGTAATTCTTCTTCTTTAATAGGCCATAGGGGGCTCCATCAATGTGTTTATGATTATGCCCTCGGTCCTATCACAGAGGCGTGAACAAAGGGGTTATTTACAGTTTTTGTGCAGGGTATAGATAAAAGGTAAAAGCTGGCGTGTGATGAGGGCTGCATAGGATGTGTGCCTTGAAATCCTCTACTGTAGTGTTGTGCATTGTACTGCTGCTATGGGAACGAGATTATATTGTGTGTAAAGAATGAATATTTTGTAGGTGTTTTCTAGATCAAGTATGACACTATCCTCAAAGGAGTTCCGAATAGTCCCTACCTTGGCATCACAATCTCGTCTGATCTCCGATGGGGAACCCACATCGACAAAATCTGTAAAAAAAGCTAGTTCTATCCTAAGCTTTATTAGGCAGAACCTCTACCACTGCCCAGCCAAAACACGGAAATCGGCCTACATCTCGCTTGTCAGATCAACACTGGAATATGGAGCCATCATATGGGACCCATTCCTACAGTCGGATATTGACAAGCTGGAGATCCTCTTAAAGGAAGGCTGCTCGATTTATCATGCGCGACCACAGAACAAGAACTCCTGGATGTGTTGCCAACATGCTCAGGGACTTGGACCTGCAAACATTACAAAAACGCAGAAAGGACCTACGTCTGACCTTCCTGTTCAAGGTGATGGAGGGGTTGGTACCGGCTATACCACCTAAGCCCTATTTAAAACCAGTGAGAATTAAGTGACAGCAAGGCATTTTGACAGCTTTATCCCAACAAACGTCGTTGAAAATAGTGTTACAAACAATAGCCGCTGTTTTCAAACTATTGCTGCGAAAACAGAAACACTCAGGAACTCTTTTTTCCCCAGTACTATAATAGACTGGAACCATCTTCAGGACGAACAAGTCCTTGTGAAATCTGTGGAGATTTTCGAATCTCGTCTCCACTCGGACTAAAAACCTCTATGCGCTCTTCCCTTCCGTTGATTATATGCCAGAAGTGGTCTTTCAACGTACATATACAGATACAGGTGTCCTTTGTAGCAGATATGTGTTTGTATGCGTAAGGGTGTGCATGTCTGGTTCGAGGGTCTACGTGTGTGAGTATATATGTTAGGTTTATAGCTACGATTTGGTGTACAATTTTGTAGAAAAGGATCATTCTTGTGTGAAAGCGCCGTGTTTGTAGTTTTAAAGTTTCGGTCTGACTAGTGCTTTGTATGCATGTTCTTTTATATGTGGTGAGTTTATTTTTATCTCTCGCAAACGTGTTTTGCAGGGATATTAAATTGGGCTCCGTCCGTCTGTGCGTCCATGCAAGGGCATTTTCCGGACCAGAGTTCTGAAACCCTTCAAGATAACTACTTAAAACTGTGTACAGTTATCAAGCTAGTACTCTAGTAGTGCCTTTTGCTTTGGAGAAGTTCCACATTTAAACACTTTTTCTGTTACCATGGAAACAGATAGGCAAAATTACAAATTTCAGTTATATGGAGCATGATTCCAAAACTGTTCAAGATAACTACCTGAAACTTTGTATAACTATCAGGTCGGGGAAAACCACTAACTTGCGTATAATACGCAAACTCGCCTATTATACGCCAATAGGGGTATGGATTTGTTACTAAATAGCCAAAATTACTTTAATCTTAACTTTTTCAAATTGTTTGTCAAAGTCGCATTTATTCAGGCATGAAACATAATACAAATGCAAAAATAAACTTCATTTGCATGTGGGAAAGTACCAAAAATAAATGCAATAATTCCGGTAAAGTTACATCAAGTTTCTAAGTAGGCTGTAGCCAACACTTTCAGTAAACATCATTTAGCAAAATATTATTTACCTTGTCGTATATTAATGCGACTTTTAATAATATCTTGCAAAAGTTTCTGTTAAAGCTATTTGGGTTATTTTTAGTAACAAATCCATACTACATCTGGTGTATAATAGGCGAGTTTGCGTATATACGCAAGTTGGTGGTTTTCCCCAACCTGACTATCAAGCTAGCATTCTGGTAGTGCCTTTAGCTATGGAGGAGTTCTCATATATTTTTTTTTTAATTGGTAACCATAGAAACAGATAGGCAAAACTAAAATTTAGCTGTTTCCAGAGTAAAATGTCAAAACCTTTCAAGATTACTACATGTACCTTAAACTTTGTCCACTTATCATCCTCCACTCTAGTTAGGCAAAATTACAAATTTCACGGTTTCCAGAGCATGGCAACAAAATTGTTCATGAACTGCCTGAAACTTTGTACAAGCTGGCACTCTCTTGGTGCATTTTGCTCCTGGAGGAGTTCTCATTTTGGATATTTCTTTTTTCTTTCTGTTGCCATGGAAAAAGGCAAAAATGCGAAATTTGCGATTTCTGAAGAATGATCTCAAAACTATTAAAAATAACAAATTGAAATTTAATTTCTACACTTATCAACCCAGCACTCTATTGGAGCCATTTGCATTCAAGATGTATACAGGAAATTGTGTACACTTATGAAGCTAGTGCTTAAAATATCAGTATACATTTGTAAACTTGACGAAAGTCTAAATATGTTACCCTGTCTAAATAAAAGAATTTATTATTATTATTATCAGTAACAGTGTTGGAATGGAGTTAATTCCTGTTATTGTAGTAGTAACATATATATATATGATTGTGTGTCTTTCTTTAAAACAGCGGGGCGCGAGGATAATGTCACGCTCTGCTTTATCTTGTTTAGTTGCGTTTTAGAAAACCTAGGGACCTATTGGCATTGGCTGTAATGTTATTAATATGTTTGTCCCATCGTAGGTTATTTTGTAATGTTAAGCCTAAGTATTTGCTGGATTCTACTTGGTGTAATGTGTGGTTGTGGAGTTTGTAGTCATGGTGTATTTTGTTGCGTTTCGGTGCAATGTTGAGTATGTTGCATTTGTCAGGGCGAAATTCCATTAGCCAGTCCGTCTCCCATTGTCCTGCTGCGTCAAGGTCATGTTGTAGTTTTAGTGTGTCTTCTTTGTTGTTTATCGTCTTGTATATGATGCTGTCGTCTGTAAAGAGTCTCAGTGTACTGTATTGCATGTATTCGTGGAAGTCATTGATGTAGATGAGGAAGAGGATGGGGCCCAAACAGGTTCCTTGAGGGATCGCAGAGGTTACTTGTATTTTATCTGATTATTTTGCCCTCAAGTCCTCTGTTTGGGTGCATAATGTCACGAGTTGATTTATTGTTACGGAATGGACATTTCAATATTAATAAATCAGCTTGGCAATCATGCAATAAAGTGCAACCACTAAGTTTCCTATGGCCTGACACCAGACTAACACATTTTGACAGATAGATGTCTGGTGGGGCCCCCACATTAGACATTGATAACATATATCGGGGCCAGACCTAAAATAGCAGCTGCTGGGTACCTCAAATTGAAATATAGCCAGAGTATCCTCTGGCCCTGCAGAGTCACCAGACATCTTTCTGTCAAAATGTCTTTGTAAGTCTGGTGTAGGGGCCAGAGAAAACTTGGGCTAACAGAATTAGTGACTATTTGCCTGGTAGTTGGCATGGATAGTGTACCGGTACCAAAAATAGTAAATGAATATTTCTCGGGCAGCCAAGTACTTGAAATAGTGACTATCTGCCGAACATCCTGGTACTAAAATACTAAGTGACTATTTGCCCAACATCCTGGTACTAACATACTAAGTGACTATCTGCCCAACATCCTGGTACTAACATACTGAGTGACTATCTGCCCAACATCCTGGTACTAACATACTGAGTGACTATCTGCCCAACATCCTGGTACTAACATACTGAGTGACTATCTGCCCAACATCCTGGTACTAACATACTGAGTGACTATCTGCCCAACATCCTGGTACTAACATCCTAAGTGACTATCTGCCCAACATCCTGGTACTAACATACTGAGTGACTATCTGCCCAACATCCTGGTACTAACATAGTAAGTGACTATCTGCCCAACATCCTGGTACTAACATACTGAGTGACTATCTGCCCAACATCCTGGTACTAACATACTGAGTGACTATCTGCCCAACATCCTGGTACTAACATAGTAAGTGACTATCTGCCCAACATCCTGGTACTAACATACTGAGTGACTATCTGCCCAACATCCTGGTACTAACATAATAAGTGACTATCTGCCCAACATCCTGGTACTAATATACTAAGTGACTATCTGCCCAACATCCTGGTACTAACATCCTAAGTGACTATCTGCCCAACATCCTGGTACTAACATACTGAGTGACTATCTGCCCAACATCCTGGTACTAACATCCTAAGTGACTATCTGCCCAACATCCTGGTACTAACATAGTAAGTGACTATCTGCCCAACATCCTGGTACTAACATAATAAGTGACTATCTGCCCAACATCCTGGTACTAACATAGTAAGTGACTATCTGCCCAACATCCTGGTACTAACATCCTAAGTGACTATCTGCCCAACATCCTGGTACTAACATAGTAAGTGACTATCTGCCCAACATCCTGGTACTAACATACTGAGTGACTATCTGCCCAACATCCTGGTACTAACATACTAAGTGACTATTTGCTGGGTACCTTCTGTCAGTGTGTTCACTGGACTGTACATTATTGTAAGATTGCTGTTTATTCCATCTTACTGGTGGAGTATCTTTATGGTAGTTACATAGTAATACAGTGACTTAGTCCCTCTTTGTTCTTTTAATACATATGTTTTGCCTATTTTTACAGAAAATGGATGAAATTGCTGAGCTAGAGAGCAAACTGCACACAGCTGCAACAATAGGAAATTGTTTACTGGAAGAAAATTCTTCATTGAAAGATGAAAGAGAAAAACTAATCAAAGAGCATAGTAAAAATGCAGAGGTATAAAAACAAGTTATTTTCTCATTTTAGTGTGTCACTATGCATGTACCATTTGTAATTATACAATGTTACATAAATTTGTATTTATTAGATGATATTTTATTAAGTGTCATTGGGCCAAGGAAAGACCAATGTCCTATAGGCAGGATTCATTATATTTAATTATACTTTTTTTTCTGGGGGGAAAAGGAAACCAGTGAAAAAATATATGAGAAATGCATGTATTTTTGCATAAAAAACAAGTATACCTGGTGATCTTTTTGATGGTATTGTTTGTGGTATGTCAATGTCATCAGCATACAGTTATCCATGTAAATACAAGACATTGAATTTTATACAGTTATCCATGTATTATACAAGACATTGAATTTTATCCTTGAAATTTTAGTGTACTCTCTGTTATATATGTTATCAAGAGTGTCACCCTTGGGTTTAAACAATAAACATAAATACAATAAGAATTGTTAGAATTTAATGATAAAAACCATCAAACTCTTTTGATTGTTTACAAATGTTTGAATTGAGTAAATTTTAATTAGTTGCACAGATTTGTTTACAATATTTGCATTCACTATCTTTTTGGCATTCTTTTTCTGTCAATGTATTTCATGGATCAGGTAAATCTGTAAATACAACAAACAATTAAGAACTTTGACAAACCAGTTTTATTGAACACAAATCGGGACAATACCAGATCACCTCAGGATTAAATAGGTAGTTTCTAGGATCCGTTGAAAAAAAATATGTTGCAAATTCTAATTGATCATTTTAGTAAAAATGCGAAAATTAATGTCTGTGAAAGTGAAAGCTGCAACAAGTTTATCTGTGGGAAATTAAGACTTTCACAGGATTTCATTCCAGCAAATAAAAATGTGTATGTTCACCAACGGACTAAATGGACTACATATTACAACATCTCAATTGAATGTTATCATATTTATGGCAAAATATTTTATTCATCACCCAATAAACATATTTGACAGGAAAACAAGTTTATTTTTGTCAAAAGAAACTAATAAAGGTGCTTACAAAATGTACATGTATACAATATATATAATGCTTCGTGACCTCTGACAATCTGATACCTTTTATTCACAGGAATGGGAACAGGAGAAATACTCTCTGGTGCTGAAAGTAGAAAGTAAAGTAGACACAGAGAAATGGTACAAAGGGGAAATCGCCCAGATGAAGCGTGACATGACTCGACTCAATGAAGACATGGAAACAAAAATGGAAATAGAAAAAAGCAAAATGCAACAGCAAGTCCGACTGGTTAGTACATTTACTGGAGCAGGGATGTGTATAGACAGTTTCAAAAACTTGAATGTATTGTGATAAAGTGTCCTCAAAATTGAAATGTCTTTTGGTAAATCATGACGAATGAACATGGCATCCATCTAAAATGTCACAAGATCACATCACAATGATCTACTATGAAATAGCACACAGTTTTTAGAAAATAATTAATTTAAAAATTTGTATTATATTGTGCCTCCTAAATATAATAGTCAATCATTAGTAAATAGGAGTAAATTGAATGTAAAGCTGCAGTCAACACCAAAAAGGTGACAACCACCTCACGTTGCCATCAAACCCAGGACCCAGTGGTGCAGGGCTAGTGATTGTAGATGGTCAAATGCCTTTACCACTCAGACACTGCGGCCCCAACACCAAAAAGGCCACAACAGCATATTAACAATAACTTAGAGGTGGATAAATCAATAGTGTGTCCTCAGGAAATGATGATAGAAGTATTTTGTATTTAACTCATTCACCCCTGGAATTTCATAATGAACTATTCCAACCTTTGAATTGGAATGGTTCAAATGTGTCTTCAGGGGTGAATGAGTTAACATCATTAAATCGGACAGGAGATTTAGCCATTTACAGTCATGTCCTAACCTACAACGTTTCCCTATTATAGGTCAGTAAGATACAGTCAGAGCTAGACCAGTCCCGGAGTGTGGAGAGTCAGCTGAGAGACCAGATTAGTCAGTTAGAAGAACTGATGGAGAGGAAAATGAACCAGACAGCAGATATTACATCCCGTAGTTTTGATTCGGAGGAAATGGCTGACTTACAGATACAGATTGTCAACCTGCTGGAGGAAAATGTAATTGATCGATGATTTTGCATTTTTGAAGGATTTTTTTAATTTTAGTTTTAGCCATAACATATTAGTGCCTTTTGCCTCTAATCTATATTTTAACATCTTTTATTTCTTTGTAGCACCTAATTATCAACTTATTTTGACTTGGATAAGAGTACAGATATTAAGATACCCTGGAGGGGTTTTTTAATTGGTGAATCAGATCTCCAAATATTAGGAGGATTTCATAATAAAATATCAGAATAAGTCAATATTTAGTTTTGAGATGATATTTAAGCATGGCCTTGCATTTGGGAAGCAATGTTTTCATTTGGTTCTGTGGAGCAGTAAGAAGACCCCATCTTGGAGTCAAAGTTCAACATAAACAATAATTGTAATTATGTTTTAATCTTAAATTCTGTATTTTTTCTATTTCAAAATACAGCATTGATCTGGGATGAAGCTTTTTTAGCATTTTTCAATTCAGGACTTTGGGGTGATTAAAAGGATAAGAGGTCAAGTTTAACGTAGATAAAAAAAGAGATTATTCATTGATTATATTTTTTCTCTCAAAAACAGTCGTTGAGGTCTAAGATCATCTTACATATGTCCTGAATAAGTTTTTGGTTTATTTTTTGTTAGTTTTAAACCCAGAAGTAGTTGTCTGATATTGAACAGGTCTGAAGTGAATGATCCCCTTCAGGATATGAACAAGTGTTGTTATGTAGATTTAATTTTAACAGCATACTGTATGATATGACCACCTGTAAAAGCATTTATTACTTGACCAAGGCTGAACGTACCAAAATTATATATATATATATGCATGACAGAGGTTCCATTCCTGTCAATCTTCACTTAAAGAACAGAGTGAAATTTGGGTTTTGAAAGAATGAGATTGGATTCCGAGCAGTGAAATTTTGTTTTTAAAAGAGCGTCTGCTGAAAAGTTACACATTTTCTCAAATAAAAACCTATATCATCCAATTCAAACAATAATGAATTTTGTTGGAAAATATTGGTACAACCCTGATCTATTTTTGAGTGTTATACTAATTATTTACACATGTGTGGCTCTCACCAAAGACTCCATTGTAAGTCATGCCCCTACCAGCAATTCCCTTTCTGAAACTGCAAACTCTACCATTTAAAAACAATTTTTCTTGTGACCTTTCAGAAAAACCTGGAAAAGAAATGCATAGATATCTGTACAGAAGTGCAACAGTACAAAAGTGAGCAGGAACTCCTTACCCAGGGCCTGGCCAGGAAAGACGAGGAGATCGAGGAAATCCAGTGTCAGACTTCTTCCTACGCCTTATCTCTGGAAGTAGGTTTGATAATACATGTAATAATGATAATTCAGGGTTCTAATATACCGCTTTATCACTACCTAGGTCATCTCAAATTATTATGTGATTACTGGGCCTTTGCAACCAGCCAATATCTCCCTGGGGAGCATACAGCCAGTGCTGCCATTTCGGCGCTCACAGCTAGCATTCAACAATTCCAGCACTGCCCAACCACGTACTAATTTACAGCTGAGTAGACTGGAGCAAGCGGAGTAAAGTATCTTGCTCAAGGATAAAACACCAGTTCTATTACAGGGTTCGAGCCCGTGTCCTACCATTAGACTACTGTACTACTTCATTTTACAAACTACACAGGTCCTTAGTTCACTGTTAAATAGATAATATTCACATTTAGAAATAAGAATGATAACAACAACAGTTACTCAGCCGTAGCTACCGTTAGAACTTGTATTGCTATAATTCAGTATAAGGTAGAAACGAAGAAATACAAGACACTTTTTGTCTTGCTAAGGACGTGTGGACTAATACACACAGAATGAGATGTATAAAAAGATGTTGGATTTCCACAAAGTTTATCTTTGAGTTGTATGGCACAGTGAACACTGCCAAAACTCTCATTTTCCTATTGGATAAGATGGCTACCATGGCCTGGCATATGATTGGTCAAAATTTAGGTATTGTCTGAAATTTGTTGAAATTTGTATTATGACACTTCAACTCTGCTGTGACCTCAATTTTTGTTCCATTTTATAAGGTCACAACAAAGTCTCAAGTGACCTATTGCGATCGCCTTTTGTCCGGTGTCGTCCGGTGTGCGTCCGTAATCAATTTACATTTTCGACTTCTTCTCCAAAACCCCAGAAACAATTTCAATGAAATTTTGCAGAAACCTTCCATGGCCAAAGGTCAACAAAAATAGTGGCCGGTTTGGTCCCCAGCCCCCAGGGGGCTGAGGGGCGGGGCCAAAAAGGGTCAAATTGACTAAAATTTCAAAAATCTTCTTCTCAAGACCCAGATATGGTAGAATCAAATACTCTTCATAGATGGAAGGGTCTTCAGGTGCTTTACCAAAATTGTGAATTTCTTGACCCTGGGGTCTCAC
>NW_018480054.1:506918-550687 GCF_002113885.1 Mizuhopecten yessoensis | reverse complement strand
GGGGGGGGCAAAATTTATTATGGTTTATAATGGCAAATGATACTTTGAATATTACATGTTAATAACTTGATTGGAATTATAACCCTGAGTTGACAGTTTATACTATGAAAATTTTGAGCCAGCCCTACCCACATGGGCTGTAGGGTGGGACCCAAAGGAGTCAGTGTGCTAAAATTTCTTTTCATTTTCCTTGTTTAGAATCACGAGGTGCTAGTTTCAAATACTTTTTAGTCTTAAATCTGTATGCTAGATATTGAATAAGGTGGTTTTATTGTTTTTTTGTCACTTTGAATAATATTTCTGTTCGTGTTGAAAACAAAATTAACTCTCTGTATAAATATATCAGGTGACCGTTAAGGCCCATGGGCCTCTTGTTTCATTTATGACTGCAGGGTACTTTGGTGGACTGTAACAGTGTCACCTTTACAGTGAGAACTTGTTATTATTAATTTTATTAATTTTTAATCCAAGAACAAGTGAACTAACACAGACTACGTGAGAGTTGTAATGGTTTGTTTACTTGACAGCGAGCTCGGACAGAGATAGTGGAGCTGAGGCTGGAGATGGATGTGATGAGGGATTCTGATGCTAGTCATGGAGTAAAGGGCAATTCTCTGTTCTCAGAGGTAAGGTGTCGTTAAGGATATAAATGTCCTCACAGAGGCCAGAGGTCATTGGGTGTATAAATATCCTCTTAAAGGTTGTTTAGAGTATAAATACTATCTTAGAGGTAAGATATCGTCAATGATATAAATATCTTCTCACAGGTCATAGGTCCTTAAGAGTTTTTTAATACAGGTAAGATGTAGTTAGGGATATAAATGTCTTCTTGGAGGTAAGAGGTCAGAGGTCATTTAGTGTATAAATATCTTCTTAGAGGTCATTTAGAGCATGAATATTCTCAGAGGTCAGGTGTTGTGTATCCGAGGTTGTTGAGAATAAATATCATGCGCCCACAAACTGCAACCCCAGCCAGGTAAAATGTGGTCTTTGAAATGTACTGATCTATGCCAAACAATACAAAGGAACTTTTAACTTTTGTGGCAGTTTAGCAAATCAGTAGAGGGACCTGTTATCCAACTTCAAAACATGGAGATTAACATTAATTGTTCTACAACATAAGTTGTGTTATTAATGGTCATGAACCTCTTGTCATTTGAATACGACTTAGCTAATTTATCATAACATGTGAATTGATCAGACATTAAAATTCCAGTATATAATATCTACGTATATTACCTTGTAGGTCGAGGACCGGCGTGTTGATGCCGAAAAGAAACTTATCTCCCTAAAACATAAATGTGAGGCACAGGAATTGATCAGCAAGAAGCAGACTGGCGAGAATCGTAATTTGAGGGTAATAGATCACAGCAAGCTGTTTATATTGTACAATTGGATATTTTTTAACTTCACATTTAGCTTCTCAGCTGTGCATCACAGTCAGTGTTTAAGTTTTTCAACTGCTCTGTTACCAGGAAAGCATTATTTTGTCTATACCAGCTGATATAAGAGTTGAACTAAAAGTATCAACCATTTCTCCTGTATGCCAACATTACAGTAGTGGAGGGAGCCTGGCAGTTTTACACTGTCTATAGCAATGTAGAAATCCAGCAGCAAAGATTTTATTCCTGAAGAAATTGAAGTACGCTGTTAGAGAATTGTTGTTGTTTGTTCATTTAGAATGGCGTTAAATTTCTCTTTCAGAACCAGATGATGATTCTTCTCCACTCCAGTAGAGGAGAAGCAGATGGTGACCGCATCAAACAGCTGGAGTCACAGCTCTCCCAGGCTCGCTCCAAAATCACACAACTCAACGAGGAAAAGTACACTCTGGAGAAGAAAATGGTAGGAGCACTTGTGGGTATCTTGTTTCAGGCGTTCATTGTGTGGCAGTAGATGCACCAACATTCAGCAGAGAATCCTGCTACACCTACGCTGTGTGTATTATGTGTTGTCCCTACATTGTGTGTCAATCTTGCATTCATGAATGTTTTACCAGAGCAAAGTACCAATGGCCACGTCCACTGCAGTGAAAACATTATATAAGTATAATACAACTGGCCCTGGGTTCACAGAAATTCTTTACAAATATTAATATTTATATGTGCAAGATTCATCGAGTCACTGCTATGTAAATAGGATGTTCTTACCCAGACAGTTTTACTGACATTCTGCCAGCTTGGTCACTGGGGACGTAAGTGGTGTGGAAGTTACTTCCCAGTGGTGAACAAGGTGTCGTAAATCTGGCTGAGCTGGTAGGCCCCCTGGTCTCTGTTCATAGCGGGGCCCTGTTTTTTGATCTGGATGGCCACCTTCACTTATCACCCTCGCTGGTTACTCTCTCTGTCCATGATCTTAGCCTGCTCCCAGTCTATAACATGATTTTCTTTGTTAACGTGGTCCGTTATGGCCCTCTTTCTGATGTTTTTCTCTCTGACCTAGATAAGTTCCTGTTGTTACCAATGGACATAACTTCCTTTCAATGTTACATAGCATTGGCTCGATGAACCTTGCACATATGCCTTACATTCCTGCTAAATGAACCTTTTCAGTGAAATATTGTTATTTATTCCTCAAATTTAATTTCACTTAAGACAAACACTAATACTCGAGTAAAGGAATGTTCTGTATTGTCTCCCTTGACAACGCCTCACTTTGGTCTTTAGTTGAGCATTCGCCCCTGTGAGGAAGGCTTTGGGTTTAGGAGTGGGACGACTGGTTCGCCTGTTGTCAGTATAATGTGACCGGGTGGGGTGTTTTGCTGTGTGTCTTTGGCAGTATGTTTCAGTGAGGTAGCACTATAAAGTCGGCATCAGTTCCGCGCTATCGCAAGGAGACAAACACGAACATATCGCAGCCTCCAAAAACATACGCATATACACTACACGCATGCATCTTGCACACAGGGAAGGCCGTCCTTAAATGACCATAGCTGATAATAGGACGTTAAGCAGTACTAAACCATACCAAACTGTATTGTTCAAGTATATGTACTAGTATATATCGTTATGTTGACCATATAAGTAGATACAAAAAAAATGTGCTGTGTTAATCAAATTGAACTATTCTGGTATTCCTTTTTGTGACTGATCCATTTTGAATATTTCTTTTTATTTTAGAAAAGCCAGACTGAAAACTTCTCTGAAAGATTTGCTGGTAAGAAATACTATTAAAGTTATAACACTAATTTTATTTCATTATTTTCACATTCGTTGGAATGATTGTAAATTCTAGTAAGCAATTCGCTGTTTTAAACCATGTCTTTGTTTCAAGAAGTTGTTATTATCAGGATTCTTAGAATTCTTAATCAAGTAAACTCATCTCAATACAGAATATTTTGGTAAATGTGCAACACATTATTTGTGTCGTGTAACCTATTGCATGCTGTAGCACACAAGTTGTGTCTTATATGAACACACAAGTTGTGTCTGTTATATGAACACACAAATTGTGTCTGTTATATGAACACACAAGTCGTGTCTGTTATATGAACACACAAGTTGTGTCTGTTATATGAACACACAAGCAGTGCCATACAGTTTAAATTGTACATGATGTAATACACCGATCACATATTTCTAAACATTTTCTTCAGGTTGGTAAGTATGGGTAAGAGAAGTTCTTTTCAACAACCAAAACATTTCCTATGTGACGTTTCGATGACTAGTACGATATTTACAGTCACCTTCATCAGACAAATGTCCAATGAAGTGTATGCACACAAAGGTGTAAAATGTGTATGAGTTGTCCACAAATCGATGTCGATTCGGCTTCACTGTAAGCATATGTACAATAGTTGTTATATATGTACCGAAATGACTCGATTCGGCTACACTGTAAGTATATATACAATAGTTATATATGTACAATAGTTGTTATATATATACAATAGTTGTTATATATATACAATAGTTGTTAAATATGTACAATAGTTGTTATATATATACAATAGTTGTTAAATATATACAATAGTTGTTAAATATATACAATAGTTGTTATATATATATACAATAGTTGTTATATATGTACAATAGTTGTTATATATATACAATAGTTGTTATATATATACTATACAATAGTTGTTATAGAAAAAATAAAATTAACGACCGACTAAAAAAACTAGCTGCTTTCACCCGTCACAGGGCTCTTCAGGTTTTGTTATATATATATACAATAGTTGTTATATATGTACCGAAATGACTCGATTCAGCTACGCTTTATTTAACACTGCATCACATGCTGTGGTACAGAAGACAGTCTTAGTCACACAGGTCATACCATAATACTGTACCTCAAAACTATCAATGAAGCCCAGTGGTAATACAATAATGTGTCTTCCTTAACCCAACCAAGCTTGGGGGGAAGAGAAACTATTTTATTTCAGAAATTTAGTATTTTTACTGATTTTCATACCAAAATGTTAAATGTTAATGACTACAATCAAAGTCTAGTGCTGTCATTTTACAATAAAAGCATTAGATAGTAGGTAGCAATATACATAGTGTGAAGTACGAACAGAGAATTCTATACAGATGAAGGTCCTTGTAATATCGTATAAACTTTATTAACTGGATCATAAGTGACAGGCAAATCATTGCATGGTTCCTACTCATTAGAGTATTTCATATTTGTAAGGACTGTTCCAGAAAATGTGACTCCAACCACCTCCAGTTATTTTCTTCCTAGAGTCTACTTTGTCTACAAATGTTATTCTTCAATTTGCATCCAAGTTTTGCGAATCTCAACAAATGTTATGAATAATTCTGTTTTTTAATGGATGATTTTTTCTTATTTCAGTTTTATATTTGCTAAAATTACTGCTTCTTACCTTTTTGTCTGCTATTTATGAAACTTGGTGCACACGATTGGTACCTACCATGGTTTTCTAGTTTTTATGTTAAATCAGTTTTCTTTTTCTTCTGCATGGGAACAGCAGATATAAGTGAATTCATGTCTTATGGTTTGAGTTTTTACTGTAATAACTCAAGAACTCTTTGTTTTCCAAACTTTCATTTTCAATGTTGTAGCCATGGAGCCGAACGAGCAATGTGACAAGGCTGGGGACAAGGCTTTCACGAACTATCTCATCACCATGGTTAAAACAAAGGAGTAAGTCTTACAGTCATTGTATATAGTTAACTGGGCCGTTTTTCGTTTAAACAGCCAAACCGGTCGGACCACAGTTGTTTGTTTATCAAATAAGGTCGGACCTAGTAATCTGATGCTGCTTTCAGGCGAGCCTTGACAAAGCCTTGCAAGGCCTGAATAGACATTTTCAGGTCCGCCAGGATTTATACCAGAAATTGTTACATTTGTAAACGGTCAAACCGGTTGTTCTGCCTGAACGAACAGGCCCCTAGTGTTTAGGTTCACTCTGTGTAGGTTATAAAGTGGCTGTAGATATGTGATTCTGTAATTTCATAACATTTTATTGAAATAGGAGTACAATTTTCTGTATGTGATAGAAATAGAGTAATTCCCAGTTTAATGTTATAGGGATTTCTGACTTTTCAAATGAAAATTGGACAGCTAAGGGAAAATTCATATATGATTTATTGTGTAACGTTCTTGCTGTTTAAAATGTGATATGTTAAGGGGATATATCTGCAAAAATTAAACATATTTAATAAGTTTGAAGTATAACATTTTTTTTTAATGAGCAGTCAACTTTTTAAAATTCACCGACAATTTCTTTTGTAGTCAAGAAAATGAAAACTTGCAGAGTGAGTTGCGAGATGCAGAATTACAACTCCTGGACACAAAGAATGAGAAATCAAAGTTGGAAAGAAAGCTACACAATGCTGAAAGTGAAAGGGAAAAAATTCATAACAAATGTCTCCGGATGCAGCTAAAGTATGATGAGCTCCAACAGAAGTATGATCCAGGTAAGTCAACAGAAGTATGATCCAGGTATGTCAACAGAAGTGTGCTGAATCATTATTCATATTCAAAGATCCAGTCTCCTTTGACCTTTTTTTTAACAAAATATCATCTTTAAGGCTAAAACATCCTCATTTATCCACTATTATTTCATATTAGATGTCAGATTTACAATGCCGTCTGATTACTACATGAAAATTAGAAGATGAAAAATTGTCACTTACTATGGCTAATCAAATTTTTATGAATCTTAATGCAACAAATGGTTTTATTTTGTTTGTTTTATTTTTATTGTATTCTGCTTTGCGTATTGCAGAGTTATCTTCTCTTGTGAGCAGGTATTGATTGTTACGTCATTGGTTTGTGTGAGAAAATTACGACGTTTTCTAAAAAATTGATGACGTTACTCTCAGAAACAAATGACGAAACAATCAATACCTGTTCACAAGAGCAGATAACTGTGCGATACGAAAAGACGGAATAGCCCTTGCAGTCATTTCAAAATTGTACAAGGCCACTACATGTCAAATCCTGCAGTTTAGATGTGGACTACAGTGTACTATAAGTAAATAGAATTCCTGTTTGAAATTCAATCCCTTATCTGAATTTAAGTAAACCATTGAATAATTATATGATGTTTCAATTTCAGAATCTGTGAAAAACAAAGGTGTTTCCAAGAAAAAGTATATCACAGAGAAATTACAAGTTGACGTTGTTCCTGAGCAAACCATTAATGTAAGTCGTACTGAGGCTCCACCACGCCCAGTGTCTGTACAGAGCATTAACACGAGTCGATCAGAGAACCCATTACGCCCAGTGATGGAGGGAAATAAACTACCGACAAAAGATAGCAAGTCCAATATGACAGTGTTAGACGCCATTCCTAAGAAAGGTGTGAGCTCTAAGGTGAGATCTGTGTCTATAGCTGACAGTGTGATGCTTGTCGATAGTGACGGGGAAAAACGGACAGGCAAACTCTCATCAAACTGTGACCGGGAAAATAAGGAGAAATTGATGAAGGAATCGGCGCCTTTAAAACCGAAAGGACAGCGGATGACCAAAGTGATTAAACCGTGTGAGGAAACTGACAATACAGAGGCATGTAAAACACAGTGACGGATCCCAGGGTAACACAAATAGGAACAAATATGTAGAAGTATTTTCGAAAGATATTTTCCGGTACTTGTTTACATCAGAAGTACCAATTACATGATTTAGAAACTTTCAAAATGCACTTTTTTTTTGCCAAAATATCTTGTGATACAGATTAATTTTTCTTTTTCTTTGCTTTCTTACAAAGTTAACCGTAGTCTGTGTTTTATAGACTATATCAGCTTGAATTCCAACACATACATATTTTAAAAGTGGAGTTATGTTTTATTCCAATTCTTACTGTGTGTGTAGTGTTTTGTTCAGCTGATGTGTCAAAATACAGATATATCTAGTAGGAAAAGTTCATTATGAAATATTTTACTGTTGTGTACGTTCAAGTAACTTAAATTCACAGCTTTTAAGGCTGCATGGAAACAAATTGTTAAAAATGTAACTCATAAATTTCTTTTTTTTATTGAATCGAGTCAATTACTAAATTCGACTCGATATTTCATTAGGTGACAGGACAGGAAAGAATCTGGCCAACATTATTTCGGTCACCAGTTTTTATGGATGATTTTAAAATCTTATGTGATATAAAATTATGTTGATGCATGTTGATCATGATTTGTCTGTGTTTAATTTTTTACCAGTTCCAGGATTTTGTTCAGTATTACTCACTCTTTACATGTAAAATTGGTCTGACTGCCACAAACCTGTCATTCTTCTTTATTTTACCTTTCAATGTCTATTTTATTACGATGTAAAATTCAACATATTGAACTGTCGATTTACTGTCCATCAGAATTTTGATTGGATGTATGGTTTTGGGATCATTTGTATGTCCATCAACCCACACTTTGTTTCATAAGGTAACTTGTTTTGATAACCAGTATGGGTGAGTTGTGCATGTTTGTGTGGATGTGAGGGTTTGTGAGATTAGCAATTGCTTTGAAATGATGAATGGGTGTTGTGTTTTTAAGGGTGTGTATGTTTGTGTGAGTGGCTGTGTTTTTGAGGGTGTGTATATTTGTGAGAGTGGCTATGTTTTTGAGGGTGTGTATGTTTGTGTGAGTGGCTGTGTTTTTGAGGGTGTGTATATTTGTGAGAGTGGCTATGTTTTTGAGGGTGTGTATGTTTGTGTGAGTGGCTATGTTTTTGAGGCTGTGTATATTTGTGTGAGTGGCTATGTTTTTGAGGGTGTGTATATTTGTGTGAGTGGCTATGTTTTTGAGGGTGTGTATATTTGTGTGAGTGGCTATGTTTTTGAGGCTGTGTATGTTTGTGTGAGTGGCTATGTTTTTGAGGCTGTGTATGTTAGTGTGAGTGGCTATGTTTTTGAGGGTGTGTATGTTTGTTAGTGGCTATGTTTTTGAGGGTGTGTATGTTTTTGTGAGTGGCTATGTTTTTGAGGGTGTGTATATTTGTGTGAGTGGCTATGTTTTTGAGGGTGTGTATATTTGTGTGAGTGGCTATGTTTTTGAGGGTGTGTATATTTGTGTGAGTGGCTATGTTTTTGAGGGTGTGTATATTTGTGTGAGTGGCTATGTTTTTGAGGGTGTGTATATTTGTGTGAGTGGCTATGTTTTTGAGGGTGTGTATATTTGTGTGAGTGGCTATGTTTTTGAGGGTGTGTATATTTGTGTGAGTGGCTATGTTTTTGAGGGTGTGTATATTTGTGTGAGTGGCTATGTTTTTGAGGGTGTGTATATTTGTGTGAGTGGCTATGTTTTTGAGGGTGTGTATATTTGTGTGAGTGGCTATGTTTTTGAGGGTGTGTATATTTGTGTGAGTGGCTATGTTTTTGAGGGTGTGTATATTTGTGTGAGTGGCTATGTTTTTGAGGGTGTGTATATTTGTGTGAGTGGCTATGTTTTTGAGGGTGTGTATATTTGTGTGAGTGGCTATGTTTTTGAGGGTGTGTATATTTGTGTGAGTGGCTATGTTTTTGAGGGTGTGTATATTTGTGTGAGTGGCTATGTTTTTGAGGGTGTGTATATTTGTGTGAGTGGCTATGTTTTTGAGGGTGTGTATATTTGTGTGAGTGGCTATGTTTTTGAGGGTGTGTATATTTGTGTGAGTGGCTATGTTTTTGAGGGTGTGTATATTTGTGTGAGTGGCTATGTTTTTGAGGGTGTGTATATTTGTGTGAGTGGCTATGTTTTTGAGGGTGTGTATATTTGTGTGAGTGGCTATGTTTTTGAGGGTGTGTATATTTGTGTGAGTGGCTATGTTTTTGAGGGTGTGTATATTTGTGTGAGTGGCTATGTTTTTGAGGGTGTGTATATTTGTGTGAGTGGCTATGTTTTTGAGGGTGTGTATATTTGTGTGAGTGGCTATGTTTTTGAGGGTGTGTATATTTGTGTGAGTGGCTATGTTTTTGAGGGTGTGTATATTTGTGTGAGTGGCTATGTTTTTGAGGGTGTGTATATTTGTGTGAGTGGCTATGTTTTTGAGGGTGTGTATATTTGTGTGAGTGGCTATGTTTTTGAGGGTGTGTATATTTGTGTGAGTGGCTATGTTTTTGAGGGTGTGTATATTTGTGTGAGTGGCTATGTTTTTGAGGGTGTGTATATTTGTGTGAGTGGCTATGTTTTTGAGGGTGTGTATATTTGTGTGAGTGGCTATGTTTTTGAGGGTGTGTATATTTGTGTGAGTGGCTATGTTTTTGAGGGTGTGTATATTTGTGTGAGTGGCTATGTTTTTGAGGGTGTGTATATTTGTGTGAGTGGCTATGTTTTTGAGGGTGTGTATATTTGTGTGAGTGGCTATGTTTTTGAGGGTGTGTATATTTGTGTGAGTGGCTATGTTTTTGAGGGTGTGTATATTTGTGTGAGTGGCTATGTTTTTGAGGGTGTGTATATTTGTGTGAGTGGCTATGTTTTTGAGGGTGTGTATATTTGTGTGAGTGGCTATGTTTTTGAGGGTGTGTATATTTGTGTGAGTGGCTATGTTTTTGAGGGTGTGTATATTTGTGTGAGTGGCTATGTTTTTGAGGGTGTGTATATTTGTGTGAGTGGCTATGTTTTTGAGGGTGTGTATATTTGTGTGAGTGGCTATGTTTTTGAGGGTGTGTATATTTGTGTGAGTGGCTATGTTTTTGAGGGTGTGTATATTTGTGTGAGTGGCTATGTTTTTGAGGGTGTGTATATTTGTGTGAGTGGCTATGTTTTTGAGGGTGTGTATATTTGTGTGAGTGGCTATGTTTTTGAGGGTGTGTATATTTGTGTGAGTGGCTATGTTTTTGAGGGTGTGTATATTTGTGTGAGTGGCTATGTTTTTGAGGGTGTGTATATTTGTGTGAGTGGCTATGTTTTTGAGGGTGTGTATATTTGTGTGAGTGGCTATGTTTTTGAGGGTGTGTATATTTGTGTGAGTGGCTATGTTTTTGAGGGTGTGTATATTTGTGTGAGTGGCTATGTTTTTGAGGGTGTGTATATTTGTGTGAGTGGCTATGTTTTTGAGGGTGTGTATATTTGTGTGAGTGGCTATGTTTTTGAGGGTGTGTATATTTGTGTGAGTGGCTATGTTTTTGAGGGTGTGTATATTTGTGTGAGTGGCTATGTTTTTGAGGGTGTGTATATTTGTGTGAGTGGCTATGTTTTTGAGGGTGTGTATATTTGTGTGAGTGGCTATGTTTTTGAGGGTGTGTATATTTGTGTGAGTGGCTATGTTTTTGAGGGTGTGTATATTTGTGTGAGTGGCTATGTTTTTGAGGGTGTGTATATTTGTGTGAGTGGCTATGTTTTTGAGGGTGTGTATATTTGTGTGAGTGGCTATGTTTTTGAGGGTGTGTATATTTGTGTGAGTGGCTATGTTTTTGAGGGTGTGTATATTTGTGTGAGTGGCTATGTTTTTGAGGGTGTGTATATTTGTGTGAGTGGCTATGTTTTTGAGGGTGTGTATATTTGTGTGAGTGGCTATGTTTTTGAGGGTGTGTATATTTGTGTGAGTGGCTATGTTTTTGAGGGTGTGTATATTTGTGTGAGTGGCTATGTTTTTGAGGGTGTGTATATTTGTGTGAGTGGCTATGTTTTTGAGGGTGTGTATGTTTGTGTGAGTGGCTATGTTTTTGAGGGTGTGTATGTTTGTGTGAGTGGCTATGTTTTTGAGGGTGTGTATATTTGTGTGAGTGGCTATGATTTTGAGGATGTGTATGTTTGTGGGAGTGGCTATGTTTTTGAGGGTGTGCAGATGAGGGTATTATGTAAATGTATATTGCTGATTGATTTGATTAGTTTACACAATTTTACAGTTGTTGATTTTTGCCATGAAAAGACGAGATTTAGTAATTTTTAATTCCAATTTCATCTTTAAAGATCCTCCCTCCCGCTGAAAAGAGGAAACAGCAAAATGGCACAAATGAACCACCGTACAATTTAGTGACTTTAAGTGTTTCTTGTGCAGCCTTTTGGTAGATGGGTGAGGTTTACAGTTATAGTGCTATACAGGAGATGGAAGTGTTGAATCTGTACTTGATTTTATTTGTTTTACACAGAATGATAATTTACATTTTAAGGAAACATAGCTATTGAGCATTACTTTTATTCTTCTTTGAGTATGAAAATTGTCTAATGAACATTCAATGATTAAAAGAAATCAATTCTTGTGTATCAGTTTGTCAAATGTTAGACAAATCTTCATTACAAAATGCGTATTTTAGACTTGTTGATGTACTGTACAGTAAATGTATCACATGGTTTATACCAGAACTGATATGTGCCTTGTCTTATTTCTGTTCATAGAGTTCATATAGACCACCAATAAATGTGTGTCACATTGTGATGACTAGTGTATATGTACTCTGCCATCAGACCAATGACCAGTGAGGTGTATGTACACAAAGGGGTAAAACATGTACGAGTTAGCAACAATCAGATTGCTGTCGGTTCCGCTGCGCTCTAAGTTTATGTAAACATAGTTGTTATACACACAAAATGATGATCAAATTGACAAATCAATTCGGCTGTGCTGTTTATGCTTCACTGGTCGTGTTTCTGATGAAGCTGACAGTATAAATTGTACTAGTTAATAGTTTCACATAAAAACGTTTACTGGTTGTGCTATTAGAATTTCTGTACAATCCAAACTTACCAACCAAAAGAAAATGTTTTGAAATTTTAAGTTAATACCTTTTTTTCCCATGAGGGCTATATATCTGACTTGAGACTAATATATACTAGTATACACGAGGCCTACGTATCTGACTTGAGACTAATATATACTAGTATACACGAGGCCTACGTATCTGACTTGAGACTAATATATACTAGTATACACGAGGCCTACGTATCTGACTTGAGACTAATATATACTAGTATACACGAGGCCTACGTATCTGACTTGAGACTAATATATACTAGTATACACGAGGCCTACGTATCTGACTTGAGACTAATATATACTAGTATACACGAGGCCTACGTATCTGACTTGAGACTAATATATACTAGTATACACGAGGCCTACGTATCTGACTTGAGACTAATATATACTAGTATACACGAGGCCTACGTATCTGACTTGAGACTAATATATACTAGTATACACGAGGCCTACGTATCTGACTTGAGACTAATATATACTAGTATACACGAGGCCTACGTATCTGACTTGAGACTAATATATACTAGTATACACGAGGCCTACGTATCTGACTTGAGACTAATATATACTAGTATACACGAGGCCTACGTATCTGACTTGAGACTAATATATACTAGTATACACGAGGCCTACTTATCTGACTTGAGACTAATATATACTAGTATACACGAGGCCTACATATCTGACTTGAGACTAATATATACTAGTATATATGAGGGTGTAGATTGATGACTAATATATACTAGTATACATGAGGGTGTAGATTGATGGATGTTCGCACACAACAAAAATTCCTTGTCTGGTACTTGATGTTCTGCACCCTACAGGCATATACAGACTGTTTCCAGGGGCTGCATGCTTACTTTTGTTCATATATTGCCTTAGTTTAGGGTTAGGGTTCATTTTGGTATAATTATGTCTCCCCTTCGAATGAAGGGAGACATATTGTATAAGTACTGGTTCTTCTAATCGCAATTTGTCCGGGCCATACACTTTAAACCATTAAAAATATCCTGATGAAACTTGAGGTATGCATGCATCACCAACAGAAGGTGTGAGGTGCATTGGAATTAGGTCACTGTGATCTTCACCTCAAGGTCAAAGGTGAAATAAGTGCAACATTTCAGTAAATTCTTGTCTGGCCAGTAAATTTTTAACCATTAAAGATGTCTTAATCAAACTTGAAGAATACCTGCATCACCCACAGTAGGTGTGCAGTGCACTGGAATTGGGTCTCGTGCCCCACTAAATACAGAGTTATGGCCCTTTGTTTATTTCTAATACCGAAGTTTGTCCGGAGCATTAGTTCCATGTTATTTCACCTACGTTGACCAAACTTTGCTATAGTTTTAATGTATCTTGGGAAGTAGGAGTGTCACATTCTAAATTCGGGTCTCGTGCCCCTCTATATATAGAGATATGGCCCTTTGTTAATTTTTTATGTCGAAGTTTGTCTACTGGCTAATAAGGGGAGACATGTTTTTGTTTACGAAAACAAGTTTCTAGATAAGGTTTGGTTCGACACTTTGGTATCGTGTTGTCATGGTAACGTTGAAGCTCTCATTATCTCTCTCTGGTATCTATTCAAACAAAATGAATATATTTCCCAGTTGATATCTGGTAGGTTGGTGTCGACTGCCATAAACATAAATAGACTTTGAAATCTTTTTTACAATCTGCCTTATGCTACAAGAGTTTCAGTGATATAAGGTTGGTTTACGTCGTCTGCCCTCCAAAAGGAAGATGCAGAATTCTTGTTTACAATTTGCCTAGTGTCATTGCACTAGAGTCTGCTGTGTTCAGTGTCCCCGTTGGCTTAGAGGTGGATGAAGGATCTTACCATGAGAAAGATATTGACCTCTATACATCAAATCCAAAAATTCTCGCTGTAGGTCTGGGTGACTGTTGATAATACTCCAACACTCCGTCATCATGATCTTCTTGTGTTACAGGAAAGGAAGTAGATTCCATATCCTAGTAGTGTTCCAATTTCTAATTGAGGGGTTCAACAAAACCTATTACAACGCCGCTCCCTGATAAAGCCAAGTTCTGGAAGGAATTGTGCTTAGCGCTGATGCTTTGGAAATTAATTGTTTGTGCTTTAAAAGGCTCAGCCTTACATTGCTGCCGTTGTTGGTGCTTGCTAGTGTGTAGAATAAAGCACTGACACATTTTAATATCCTTACTCAATGCCTTATGGTTAGTAAGAGGTTACTTGATGTTTAACACGTTTTGACCCCTGTGAACTTTAATATAGACAAGTTTAATAGTTCCCTCACCCAAACACTACAGGCCTAATATCCTTACCCAATGCCTTATGGTTAGTAACAGGTTACTTGATGTTTGACCCCTGTGAACTTTAATATAGACAAGTTTGATAGTTCCCTCACCCAAACACTACAGGTCTAATATCCTTACCCAATGCCTTATGGTTAGTAAGAGGTTACTTGATGTTTGACATGTTTTGAGTTGACCCCTGTGAACTTTGATATAGACAAGTTTGATAGTTCCCTCACCCAAACACTACAGGCCTAATATCCTTACCCAATGCCTTATGGTTAGTAAGAGGTTACTTGATGTTTGACCTGTTTGACACCTGTGGACTTTGAGATAGACAAGTTTGATAGTTCCCTCACCCAAACACTGCAGGCCAAATATTATACACTCTTGACTTCATAGTTAAAACAAAAACGTTTGTTTGAAGATTGCCACATAATATATTACATGTAACCTTGAATGTTGCTCAATGTTATTTATTTAAATCAAAATTAAATCCCTTTAGGTAGCAGTGTACAGTAGAAATGGCTTGACCCTAAAAATAAAGGGCATGTCTCCGATAAACATGGATAGTGAATTCAACCTGCACAACACACCTACATATATATACATATTCATAAACTACATTTTGATTTCATTTTGTTTAGAAGACTGATTTTTTTTCAAAAACTGTTTTCTCCAGATTTAGGACTTGTGAAAACCATGGTTACCACATCAAAAAACACCAAAATATGCAAAAAAACATGATTTTTAACCAAAAATTTGACCCCCGCAAGTAGTAACTTTTTTCTTAAAACCTGTCTGAAATTAAATACCGCCTACTCGGTAACAGAAATACTTACGTTTAAGCATAGGTCATTCCCGTGGATTTTTCACAATATTTACACGTATGCTGAGTACAAAAATAGACTACATGAAAAGCTAGCTTTTGTTGTGTAGACACAAGATTTGTAAATGCCCAAAACTCTAGTCTCAAACCAAATTCGATTTTTTTTTTTTTGAAATTATGAAGCCCACATAGTCCACTTCATCATGTATATGCCAATTTTAGTGTTGATTTTTTTTAAATGTTATATTACAGGGGTTATTCATTGTATAAAAATATCACCCAGGGCCATTGTATGCTACTGTACACTGCTACCTTATCTCGGTCATCTTTATGGCAAACATGACTCAAGTTACTGTGGTTCTTGTGAAGAAGTTTTTAAAAAGTTTTCAACACTTTCATTTTTTGTAACCTTGGAAGTGGTAAAGAGTGCTTAAATTTGCAACATGCCAAATACAACTCTAGGACTGATGGTTCTTAAAAATTATGAGGCAATGAACCCCGCATCATGACATAAGCTCAAATGTATTTCATGCCAGGTGAGCTAAAATTGATTTAGAATTTTATTTATTACAATTGTAACAGGAGAGGAAAAATGCACGGCCAGACCGGGATTTAAACGCAGGATCCCCCGAACTCTAAATAGACACTAACCAATTGAGCTACCTGGTGGCCGGTGATCAGCCAAGTTTAATTCCACTAGTTTCCTTACTCCTTCAACAAAGACTTTGACCCCAAGACACACGAGACTCTACACAACCTTCCTAGGTATAAAGACGGATGCTCTCCCCAATTGTGCTACCTGGTCGCTGGGGATCAATCCAGTCCAGTTACGCTACACAACTAATAAATGAAAATGTCATCTACATGTAATTAACAAAGATGATAAATATTGTCATGTGACCTTCATTGATTGCATTAGGTCAATTTGTTTAAAATTATACACAACTCTTTGAGACCAATCAGTGAAAACAAATTCTACGCCTAATTTTATGTGAATTCAGGAATTAAGTGGCCCTTTGATACATGTAAAACTGTCCTACTCTGTGAAGTGCTAACCATTCTAAGCACCGAGGTCAGTATGTCAGAATATTGAATAACACAACACAAGATTCATTTGATAAATTAATTTATTTCAACGATGATTGATTAGAACAAATTCATTACTGATCTACAAGTTCCTTACCTACCATAATATAAGTAGATTTGGCAGTGTTTTCAACAAATTCAACCTGAACCAGGAATACATCATTTTATACTTGAATCCTTGACCAAGTCCAAATTGCTGAATTCATTGTGAGCATATTACTTAATGAGTCTTTTACTACTAGTTTTCAACAACAAAAAATGTACCTGGTAATTGAAATAAATATATACAAATAAGTCTTATACGCGAAGTTGTTAAAAAGGTTATCAATTCCCCAACCAGTATGTTTGATATCTTTAACATGAACCTGTACATACACAGAAAGGCCTTGTTCAACTTTGCCTATGACAGCAAGGCTGATGAAGATTTTGTGTTCAGAAATGGGGACAACAAATCTGTAAGTCAGTTGTAGTACTCAACAGTAAGTGTTTCAGCCTCAAGTTGAATTAGCAACAGTTGGTTTACTAGAGCAATGCTCTGTCAATTGGGGAGGTCCTCTCAATGAGTCCGTACTAATGTAAGTGACTAGATACTCCACCACTAGGACACTTAGTCTGTTAACTACTGCCTGCAGTAAAAATGTATGTAGGATTTGAAGACTAAAGGTTTTTGACGGTCATTAGAGTCACGCACTAGAAAATGTTATAGGTTCCATCACTTCCAACTGTCTTGAAGCACCTGTTATTATGTAAGCGAACTGAAGAGACAAGAGGAAGATTCCTGCGACCAGGAGACACAGATTACGAAAACCAATTCCATCACTAAACTCCTGAAAAATGGAACACCTTGTTTCTGATAAGCTGGATTCAGACGTATCCTTTTTATCAGCTCTCTTCTCCAGTTGTGTAAATGCCTCGATAATGGATGGCGCCAATCCGCGTCTTAAAGCCATCTCTTTTGGTGTCAATCCCAGCTTATTCCTACAAAGAGAAAAATAGGAAAATATAAATTTGACTATTTCAGTGCTGAGGAAGATGTGGCAGGCAGTTGACCACTATGGGGATTACAGGTGCATGGATTTTTGTGATGCATTCAATTTTTTCTGTAAAGAAAGACAGACTTGGAACACTTATCACTTTGATGAATGTGGTAAGCATGGATAGAAACTCTTAGTCACACACATTGTAGATGTGTAACAGAGGTCTTTATTGTTCAATGCCTTCGCCAGGACTAAACCATCTTCCTGTCAAAACATTAAAGTCTGGTGTCAGAGTCACAGGAAACTCGGGCTATCTCAGTTACTGGCTAAAAAGAGTACGGAACATACTTTTACCATTCAATTTCAACCTAAATAATCTGCATCCGATCAAATTAAACAGAAACGACAATTAAAAGACCCATTTTTTTGTGACATTCGTCAAAATCGGATACTCTCCATGTGTACTACGTATATACTAACCGTTGCATGATATCTGCACCATAGGCGACCAACATCTCCAGGACTTCTGTATTTCCACACCAATGTAAAGCTGAGTTGTTGTTGTAGTCAAGAATTCGTACATCAGCTCCATGTTCCACCAGTGACCCCACAAGGGAAACATGTCCGCGACAAACTGGGATGAACAAAACGGTCCGACCACTTCCGTCTCGCGCGTTCACATCGTGCTGTCCAGATTCTAACAAAACCTGAACCTTTTCGAGCTCACAGCTGTTGACCGCCTCTCTTAAATCATCACCAGCTTCCATTATTTCAAATATCAAATCATCAAACGTATTAACAGCCATTTAGAGCCACTAACACGGCAAGATTGAGAACATTCATCGATTTCTTGTGGTCATTTTTTGTCTTGAATTATCTCCCCTATATAGCACTTTTCCCCTCCAATTTATTAAGGATGCTGGCTCGTCATTTTAATTGTTACTCTGTAGACTTGACGCTATCGTTACTCTACAAAACGTAGGTCGGTGTTCCTTTCAGAAAATATATGTGATTGTTATTTTTTTTACCATCTCATTCAAATATGACACAAGATGCATAATAAATGAAATTTTTTTCACATGCATAAGTTGTCAAATAAAAAACGTTTCTATTCTTGAATTTGCTAAAAGACATCAAACTACAGTAACTGTTACTGGAAAATGTACAAAGGAGGGCAACTCGTTTAATTCCCAGTCTAGCAAACAAACCCTACTCAGAGAGACCGCTCCGCCAACTAACCTAGTTTAGAGTACAGAAGACACCGAGCTGATCACCTGATCCAAACATAGTAGATCACAGCAAAATGTTCACTAAAACCCAGGATTCCAGAACAATAAGGAACAACAAAAAGCTATTTAAAAAGAGAACCAATAGACAAGTAAGCAGTAACAGCTACTGCAACAGGGTTGTGGAGTCCTGGAATAGTCTGTCAAACCATGTGGTGAATTCCCCTTGTGTAAACAGTTTTAAACACAGACTCAACAAGTTCTGGTCTGATAACCCCTGTAAACTTAATGCCTCTGCAAGATCCAGTCGGACTATTTAATATTTTAACTCACCTTTTAACTGTAAGATTTCTGGATTTTAATTCCTCTATATCAATACACACCGGAAGTCATGTATTAGTATAGGAACATTAAAATGCGCCGCAAGAAGCTACCTGAAGCTTTCCTTTGGTGTCGACTACTATATCAACTATATCAACTATTCGTAAAGGAAGTTATCATTAAATACTTACTCATCCTTTACCAGCCCAAAATGTTTCGGAAAGTATCATTTAATGAGTGCTTTTGTGAGCGTATCCATGTGGGCTCTATAATCGGGACTCTAATGAGTTTTCATTGGTCTTCGACTTGGCCCTTGTTGTACACAGACCACTGTGCTATCTCAATGTAAAAAGCAGAAAAAACGTCTTTGAACCATGCCTATAGCATGGTGACCTGTAGGGTCATGTTAGCATTTTTCGCCATTTTGTATCTCTAAAAGGAACTTTGTCCTGGCGACAAAATGAAAAAGTGCCGTTGTTATTAACGGATGAACGAATAGTAAATGGAAAAGTGAAAAAGAGACACACAAAATAAAACTGAGAGAATATCGAAGCGTCTGCAAAACCGTAGCTCAAAGTCACAATCAATAAAACTAGGGCAAAATATGAACAAAGAGAGTATAACCAGATGTTCCAGAAGGGTAAGCGTCTTCAACACCCGTAAGTCAAGGTCAAGGTCACGTTCTCATAGAGAGACTGGAGTAATACAAAACATAGTAAAACATCGACCTTTATAACATAAAGCTTGGTCTACTTGCCCATCTCTGGAAACACTCGTTGCGAGTCCGACAGCAGCCGACATCTATGACGGAGATAATGTTATTCGGAGCAAGCTCTTGGCCAGTGAAGCAGGATATGCAAATCAAGCTGAAATACCCCATTACAAGAAAGACAACTTAAACTAAGGGTTCATCGACACAACAGTAATACTGAAGGGTTGGGAACCAAGTGTGAAAGAAGACGCAAATAGTTAAGGAGAACCCGAAGACCTCACGACAGTACATTAAGAGCAAAGCAAACACAAGAGAGAGAATAGGAGACCTGCTTTTAAACTCTGAAAGACAAAACTATAACCGACATGGTTACTGGGAAAACTGAAATTCTCGCAAACTACTGTAGTGGTGTACCCGTGTAGGAACCATCCGGTGATACCTCAACCATCGAAAGCAAGGAAGTGACACAGCATGGTAGAGGTTCGAGTGGAATAGAAGATATCAAGAAAACACTTCATATAGAAGTCTAATTATTCCCCGGGTGCGAGCGGTATTTATCCACGGTTCCTCAAGGATGCTTTAGAATCTATCTCAGAATCGTGTACAATGATATATTATCAATCACTACAACTGATGAAAGTACTTGAAGATTGGGAAAGAGCAATAATAAGTCACATATTCAAGAAAGGAAATAAATGCGATTTAGGGAACTACAGATCTATTAGCTTAGCATCAGTAGTTTCTAAAGTGTTGGAAACGCACTTTCGAAAACACATCATCGATTCAATGAAAAGAAATGTTATGTTTGGCAATAGACAATGTGGCTTTATAACGGGCAGGTCTACAACACTTCAATTGCTTGCTGTACTAAGCCAATGGACAGAGTCATTAGCTAGGAGTTTCCCAATACATTGTATCTATATGAATTACCAAAAGTTTTTGACACAGTCCCTCACCAGAGATTTATTAGCAAAATAAAACCATATGCTATCCTAGCTAAGTAGAGTAGATATG
This sequence comes from Mizuhopecten yessoensis, assembly GCF_002113885.1. Lineage (NCBI taxonomy): Eukaryota > Metazoa > Mollusca > Bivalvia > Pectinida > Pectinidae > Mizuhopecten > Mizuhopecten yessoensis. The sequence continues at coordinate 530,167 of NW_018480054.1, read as the reverse complement.
CAATTTTCTTTCACGTAGAAGACGATGTGTCAGTAAATAATAGTTCATCTACTTGGAAAGAAGTCACGAGCGTTTCTGTTTACTGACGACACCAAAATATGTAGAACAATAGCGGAATAAACACAATGACCACATGGTGCGAAACATGGCCACGAAAGCTCCACCCTGAGAAAAGGAAGCATCTGTGTAAAGCGCTACCAGATATATCAATGGATTCATATGAACTAAATAATATAAAACTAAAACCAACCGAAATCGAAAAGGATTTAGGAGTAACAATACATACTGCTTTAAATTTCGAACAACATATCAGTTTGAAAGAGCCTAGTGAGGACATCTATTGACTACACAAGCCGAGTCTGATCACCGTACAAAATAAACACGGGAACAATATCGAAGGACCAGAAAATAAATACCAGGGTATTCATGTAACCGTTCTTAGGCTCGAGCATGGATTCTGTACTGAAACCAACTTTCTTGTAGCTGGCTTAAATAAAATGACATGGTAAAAAGTCAGGTGTAAACTAAAAAAACGAAGGCCTGCTGCTTCAACTTCCTCCGAATTCTTTATCAACGGATCAAGAAATTGGGATGGAGCACAAAATCTGAATCTGAGCCAAATAGTGGTTTCATGAAACGTGCCAAGGTCCCAAGCATCTCAGTTATTCGGAACGTGTAAACAATTCAAACTATCTTGATAAATTACAAAGAATAAAAATCCTTTCAATAGGCATTAGCAAGAATCAAGTTATACATGCATTATTTATCACAATAGAATGTTCTTTGTTATTGTATTTTAATTGGAATGAATGAAATATTCTAATAAAAATGGACATTGTTAACATATTTTAGTGAAAGCAAATGAGAGTGAAATCCTACAGATTTCATAAGAGATAGAAAATGTTGTTCCTAATGGATAGCTATTTGTCCAACTAAAATTAAGTATGAAATTAAGTAGGAAAATTTAAAATGTATATATTGCTTGCTTTTGACCAATAGATACTTTCCAGGGGCGTAGCTGGGATATACATCTTGCGTAGGCACTTGAACAATTGGCTGATATTAAAATGTGTATTTTTGTTTAACGACAACAGCTTTAAAGTTTAAATAAAATCAATTGATAACTATACCAGATCGTTTTATGATTAAATATACAAATTATACGACATTATATGTGAGGATTTAAGCAGGAGTTTTTAGACCAGGTGTTCCGGAAGGGTAAGCGGCTGCTGCTTCCTCAACAACACACATTCAATCATTCAAATCCAAGATATGTTACGTCCACAAAGCGAGAACTGGAGTAGTGACAACAAAACGTCACTAATAAGCATAATCAACAACACTGACCTTCATATCACACAAAGAAATAACACATTTCCCTTTAAGATTATTAAAGCGACAATAAAACTTGTCAATAGTCTTCATTATCCGTCATTTTTGGAAATTGTATTGTTACTTTGTCAGTCAACAGTCGACATCAATAATATCATGATGAAGTCGTGAAGTTACGCTATTTACAGCAATTTCTTGAATATCGACCAAATCGACAGCAACATGGGGAACAAGGGTGTTACTTTCAAGAAAGAGAAAGTTCATGGTAGGAAAATCAATATCGTCCTGCTTATCGTACAGCGTAGTATAAGAGTTTCCGTTTGATCATGTCATGAGTAAAGGTCGAGGAAAGCGGCTTTTCACAATATAGTGAAGGCGTTCTTTCTGTTTGGTATGAGGAATGGTAGTGTTAATGGTCGAAAAGCAAAAAACAATAATAGGAGAATATGTTTGAGAACAGGATGTTCTAGTTTGATCAAATGTTCTTTTGAATTCTTCAAAACCTAAATTCCGTTTATTCCCCTTACCGAGTATACAGAGTCACAGTACGACTCTAACACTGATTAAGTGGTACTAAGAAGTTTGCATAATGTCTTGGTTGAGTAACAAGATAAGCCCACGATAAAAAGTTATTTGTTATTTATAAGTATTCTGGTAAAATTTCAGAATCAAATGCAAACACGGCAAAAGTCCGTATCCTTATCATTAATGGGTATTCGGAAAGACTGTAATACAGAAGCGTGATTGGCTAGTATTTTGTCTTTCAGAGTATATAGGTAGGGTTACCTTGGTTATCAAGCATGCTCAGTTCTGAATGGTCACCTTGTAGCCTACCTCCGACTGAAATCCTATGCGTGCCAAATCAGGGTAGGGATGGGCATGAAAGTTACACCTTATTTTGAGTAGCCTCGGAAGACAAAAAAAAGTTTCACTGCGAGAGGGATCCTCTGACTGGTTCTCTGAACTTTTTCGAATTTGCCAGACCACAAACTTGTTCACCGTTGATGCATTACGTATCATTATTAAATGTAAGCTCCGAAGTTATATTTCACTTGCGTGTAATACAAGATCTTTTTTGACCTTAGAAATAATAACAATATTTCCCTTAATTTGTACTAGACCAATACTTTTAGCAAAGTGAAAACACATAATCATTTTTTGGAATTTACACATGACTAAAACCGAAACCTCTACACAATGTTGTGCATATATAGGCACGTGTCTTCTCGAGCCTCAGCTACGCTACTGCTTTCAATACGTAACGTGCGTCGAACAACACCTGTCCTCACCCCGTCATTGGTACTGGCGGTACACCACTCGGCTCCCCCCTTACTCGACACGTGACCGGGCCACACTGGGCTGATGTGGGCAGCAGGCCGCCCCGTAGTCGTCTGTGGTTAGGTTACACTACCACACACAGACATACAGGCCAGCCCATACTCCGCCTTGTAGAATGTTAGAGTACATTTTAAGCTGCCCATATTTTCCATGTTACACTACTAGTACAAACAAGCCAAGGCGTGTAAAATGTTGCAGCATTAAATCATATGAAATTGTTTTCATAAATATATTTTTTATATTCAAATATTTATCACAGTTATGGAGAATAACATTTATGTTTAAACATGCTTTGAATTAAATAAATCATTTATGAGAAATTTAATTTCTGTATTTATGTTAATTGTTTGTTCATTTCAGCTTTGTTTAAAACTTGACGTTTAAAACTCGGATATGCCACAGGTAATTTTTCACTACGTGTATCTAGATACAATTTCCTGACTTTAGAGTTGATTTTTTGCAACTAATATGATATAAGTTTAGTTTTAAATGTAAATGCAACAAAAAGATACAAATATCTCTATCAACCATGTAATTTAGAGTACCTCTTTTCAATCCAAGTCAATTAAAAAAAAATGCTTTTATAAAATTATGAAATTAATCTTATAGATTGACAAACATATTACATATATAACTTTATTCGGTTAAGTATCATATGAAAACATAGATGTCCAGTAGACGTTGTTTATAAATATGGTCCTTATATATATCTTAAGCCGAAAGGTTGCTATGCTTCCTTCCATCGCAATGCATTGGTAGGCAAATGTTGTTATGAGACTATAACAACATTTGCTATTGTAACGCCATCAATCTCTATGGTGACGTCATCAATTTTATTGTTTTCAAGACCTAATTTGCTGTTCAAAGAAAAGTTCGAAATATATCAATAAAGCGTAACTACTCTATCAATATGCAATTATAAATAATGAATATTCTAGCAAATATTGTTATGGTTCTATAACACACATTTCTGTTGCCGACAAACTTACAAAAAGTCCTGCCGGGCTTTATTACGTTTGTCATCAATAGCAATACAGGACCATAACAACATTTGCTAAAACATTAATTGGTTTATTAAACTTCTAAATAGTAGTTCATCGTGTACTTTTTTGTTATTTCAACATTAATGTTTAGTTTTTCTTATTTCACAATATATCTTACTTCATATATATATATATTAGTTCGTGATTAACTTATCTTTTATTTCGCCATCAATGTTACTTACTGATATTTCCTCATTTTTTTCATCATTTATCATACTTGTTTTATTCACCAAGACTATTTTATTTTACCATTTATCTTATTGAATGTTTTTTTATTGTTAATTTTACTTTTGTCCTATTTCATCATTAGTCGTACTATATATTTTAGCACGCATCTCTTTTTTTGTTTCACAATTAATCTTTGTCATTTTCCTGTTAATCACATTTAATCATTATTTGATGTTTCACTATTAATATTAAATGTTGTTTCACCAGTAATCTTTGGTTGCGTTACATCATAATTAATCTTACTTTGCGTTATATCATAATTAATCTTACTTTTGCGTTATTTCATCATTAATATTACTTTTGCGTTATTTCATCATTAATCTTACTTTTGCGTTATTTCATTATTTCATCATTAATCTTACTTTTGCGTTATTTCATCATTAATCTTACTTTGCGTTATATCATAATTAATCTTACTTCGCGTTATTTCATCATTTATCTTACTTTGCGTTATATCATTATTAATCTTACTTCGCGTGATATCATTATTAATCTTACTTTGCGTTATTTCATCATTAATCTTACTTTGAGTTATTTCATCATTAATCAAACTTTACATTATATCACCATTATTTTTTCTCTTATTTTATTAGCAATCTTACTTTTTCCCCCATTAATATCATTTACTTATAATAATTTCGCAATTCATCTTACCTTGAGTTTTCTCACGATTAACTTACTTTGTGTTTTTTCACCATTAATCTTATTTTGTTATGCAAGTTCAATATTAATCCTAACTCCGTGTTACATAGAAATTAATCTTACTTTGTTTTATCACAATTAATACAACCGTATTATGTTATCTCACTATTAAATAACTTTGTGTTAATTCACCATTATACTGACTTTGTTTCTTTGTCATTAATAGGACTTTGTTTCTTTGTCATTAATAGGACTTTGTTAATGACCATTAATCTTACTTAATGTCATTTAACTATTTATCTTACTCGTTGGTATTTCACAATTAATGTTACTTTGTGATTTCATATTTGCAAAAAAACATACATGTGTGTGTAACGTGCATCTTTAAAGAGAAAGGTGATGGTCTCAGCTGGTTGATGTCCTAGGTTTGCCGTAACCTTGGTAGCCACACTTCCTAATATACAGATTCTACTCATTATTGATTTGAAATAAACCAATACGCTTATAGTTCTTTAAATCAATTGAATTCAAGGAGGTTAACACACTTTCCTTTCTGTTTCCAAAACAGTTTAGACCAAATTAGATTGCTAACATTTTGGCCCATGAATACCGGGAGAGCGAAACAGCTTTACGTTGCCGTTAATTAATATTTGATATTACCAATTTTATAAGCAAACCGAACCAAACTATATACTGTTTTGCTGTTTATATGCCAGCAGCGTCAAAGTCTAATGATGTTTTTTTAGTACGTTGATATTTTGGAGTGTTTATATTTTACGTATTCGGATAAAGGGAATGTGTGTTTTTTCTCTCGGAGATATGATTGTAAAGGTTAGAGGACCAATATATGATTTTAAAGAAGACGAACGTACTGTTTATTTTCAAAATCTCTTGGTAAGAGCACATTTATTATCCGTAAATGTGCAAGATGTGTGTGAAGGGCCAATTCCTACATTCTGGCCATAAACAGAGTTCAATACTATGACATATCATATATTGATAGAGTCTAGTGAATACGATCTTGTGAATAAATGTTATGTTTTGAATGACTGTGAATTGAATTTATCCGAGCACAGTCCAGTGATACGCACAATTAGTATCCCTACATTGAAAATTACAGAATAGCTTTGGATGATATGTTGTCACGATTAAAAGTACCAGATAATGATATACGTGTAAGTAACAGTGACATTGATTTTTCCAACAGAATATCACTTCGTGTATATTGAAAGCCTCCGAGCTTACACTTCCGAAAGTAAAGTATAAGAGGTATGTTAATTTGTTAAATCCTATTGGTATCAGGACTTAAAAGAGGTACACGGAATTATGCTTCAAAAAAAGGAAAAGATGGATAGATGAAATGAACCTACTGTAAACTGTTATAGAGAGTATAAAGATGTCAAAGCTGATTTTAGAAAACGACTGCGGAACGCTTTTAACTGGTACATGTCGGAGCAATTAAAAAAAAAAGATCAGTCAGGAGAAATAGATCAGAAACTGTTATGGGATTTATTTAAGAGTAAGAAAGCTAGGTCAAGATATACGCAGACTAAAATAAAATATGGCGGTAAACATTCTGCAAACCTAATAATATAGTGGAGTGTGGGCTACACACTTCGAAAACCGTTTTAAAGATGTTCAGTGTAACCTTTTCGACAAAGAGTTTTATGACAATATTTTAAAAAGTGTAAGAGATATTGAAAAGAATATACACAATGAGCGCGACGTTTTTTTAAAATAATGAAGTCACTGCTACAGAAGTCGAGAAAATTTGTAAAAGTTTAAATAACAAAAAAGCAGGAGGATTTGATGGAGTAGTGAACGAGCATCTTATTAATGGGAGCTAACATTTAGATATACCTTCTGATTTGAAGAAAGGAAATTTTGTCACGTTAACTTATATAAAGGGAACAATAAACCAAAAGATGATCCCAACAGTTACAGAGGGATTACTTTATTACCAGTTATTTTTTAAAGTTTTTGAAATATTAATATCAGAAAGAATAAGTTCAATTCTTGAATCAGATACATTTCCATGTAGGCAACAAGCAGCCTATCAGAAAGGTGTACGTAGTTTATGTACATCATTTAATTTACAGGAATGTATAAGATACAACTTAAAAGATGATGATAATGTGTATGTTGGGTTTTTAGATAGCAATAAAGCTTTTGATACGGTATGGCACGCAGGCCTGCTATACAAACTTTATGAAATTTTGCTTGAACTCTAAAGTATGGAAATTACTGAAAGGAATATATACTGGTGTCAAAAGTTGCGTTATTTTTAATGGATTACAATCAAGATGGGTACCCATGGAGAGAGGTATTTTACAAGGGAGCGCATTATCTGCGAAAATGTATTGGGTTTTATTAATCAGTTGCTGAAAAATATTGAACAGAGTGGCAAGGGATCAATGATCATCGACATTAGAGTTAATATACCCACTCAAGCTGATGATACATGCCTCGTAAGCAATAAATATACTGATTTGGAATATATGCTACGGATGTGTGAGGATTATAGTAAGATTATGAATTTTAATGAGAACAAAAAAGTGAAATGTGCTTCTAGTTTTTATTTATATGATAATATTATTCCGGAAGTTGAAGACATTGTTCACGTTGGTATTATGTTAAATAATAAATTCCAAACATATGAACGTACAATGCGTGCTTGTAGCAAATTAAAAAGTGGCACATTGAGTTTAATCAAGAGTGGTGCACATCCTAGTGCGTTAAATCAAGTTACTGCCGGAAAACTTATCAAACAAGTTGTATATACGTCAGCACTACATGATTGTGAACTATGGATTTTATCAAAGAAAGAGTTACTTATGTTGGAAAGAGCGCAAAGATATATTTTAAAATCAATTCAAGGTTTTAGCAACAGAACACGTACTGATATGTGCTATGGATTGATTGGATGGACATCCATAGAAAGTTATATAGATACAAGGAGATTGTTGTTTTTTGGAAGGTTGTAATATTTCTATAAAAATACCATGTCATCAGGTATATTTTTAAGAAGACTATACGCATCAATGCTGAACAGATCTGGTGACCATTTTGGACTTTTAAATGATATATTGAGATTTAAAAAAAAAAGTAAAATCTTTATAATATGTTGAACACGTATATTCGAACGAGTGTATTCCTATTAAAAAAAATGGAAAATAATTGTGAAAAATCTGTACTGTTGAAAGAGGACCATGAATGGAAGGAACGAATGTCAAATGATGGTGATTTTAACAGATTTGTAATGGTTCATAATATATCGCAACCACATATACAATGGAAACTGGCAATGAAATCCAGGAGTTTAAAGATTCGATATTTTATGTTACGAAATTAATAGTTAATATTCGTACTGGTAAAGCCAAAGACCTATTTCATAGATATGGTATTATTCACCAAGATATACTCACTCATATTGTATTAAAGTGTAGTTATACTGAACACCTACGGAACAAGCTGTGGTGCTCCATCGCAAACATTAGTGGTACTGAACACCTAAAGGACAAGTTGTGGTGCTCCATCGCAAACATTAGTGATACTGAACACCTAAAGGACAAGTTGTGGTGCTCTATCGCAAACATTAGTTATACTGATCACCTACGGGATAAGTTGTGGTGCTCTTTCGCAAACATTAGAGGTACTGAACACCTACGGGACAAGCTGTGGTGCTCTATCGCAAACATTAGTTATACTGATCACCTACGGGACAAGTTGTGGTGCTCTTTCGCAAACATTAGTGGTACTGAACACCTACGGGACAAGCTGTGGTGCTCCATCGCAAACATTAGTGATACTGAACACCTACGGTACAAGTTGTGGTGCTCTATCGCAAACATTAGTTATACTGATCACCTACGGGACAAGCTGTGGTGCTCAATCGCAAACATTAGTGATACTGATCACCTACGGGACAAGCTGTGGTGCTCCATCGCAAAGATTAGTGATACTGAACACCTACGGGACAAGCTGTGGAGCTCCATCGCAAACATTAGTGATACTGAACACCTACGGGACAAGTTGTGGGGCTCTATCGCAAACATTAGTTATACTGAACACCTACGGGACAAGTTGTGGTGCTCTATCGCAAACATTAGGGATACTGAACACCTAAAGGACAAGTTGTGGTGCTCTATCGCAAACATTAGGGATACTGAACACCTACGGGACAAGCTGTGGTGCTCCATCGCAAACATTAGTGATACTGATCACCTACAGGACAAGCTGTGGTGCCCCATCGCAAACATTAGTGATACTGAACACCTACGGTACAAGTTGTGGTGCTCTATCGCAAACATTAGTTATACTGAACACCTAAAGGACAAGTTGTAGTTCTCTATCGCAAACATTAGTGATACTGAACACCTACGGGACAAGTTGTGGGGCTCTATCGCAAACATTAGTTATACTGAACACCTAAAGGACAAGTTGTAGTTCTCTATCGCAAACATTAGTGATACTGAACACCTACGGTACAAGTTGTGGTGCTCTATCGCAAACATTAGTTATACTGAACACCCAAAGGACAAGCTGTGGTGCTCTATTGCAAACATTAGTGATACTGAACACCTACGGGACAAGTTGTGGTGCTCTATCGCAAACATTAGTTATACTGAACACCGACGGGACAAGTTGTGGTGCTCTATCGCAAACATAAGTGGTACTCAACACCTACGGGACAAGCTGTGGTGCTCTATCGCAAACATTAGTGGTACTGAACACCTACGGGACAAGCTGTGGTGCTCTATCGCAAACATTCGTGATACTGATCACCTACGGGACAAGTTGTGGTGCTCTATCGCAAACGTTAGTGGTGCTGAACACCTACGGGACAAGCTGTGGTGCTCTATCGCAAACATTAGGAATACTGATCACCTACGGGACAAGTTTTGGTGCTTCATCGCAAACATTAGTGATATTGAACACCTACGGGACAAGCTGTGGTGCTCTATCGCAAACATTAGGGATACTGATCACCTACGGGACAAGTTTTGGTGCTCCATCGCAAACATTAGTGATACTGAACACCTACGGGACAAGTTGTGGTGCTCTATCGCAAACATTAGTGATACTGATCACCTCCGGGACAAGTTGTGGTGCTCTATCGCAAACATTAGTTGTACTGAACACCTACGGGACAAGCTGTGGTGCTCTATCGCAAACATTAGGGATACTGATCCCCTACGGGACAAGTTTTGGTGCTCCATCGCAAACATTAGTGATACTGAACACCTAAAGGACAAGTTGTGGTGCTCTATCGCAAACATTAGGGATACTGGTATACTGCTGAGTGCGTATATACACTCTCTTACCTTCGTAATAATAAAGCTCCGGGTATCGATAATATATTAAATGAGCATATCAAAAATACACAGTCTATATTACTACATATATATGTTAAACTTTTTATGTTATATTGAACTCTGGCTGTGTACCAGAAGCATGGACAATTTGAGTAATAAAACCCATATATAAAAAGAAGGGTGACTCTAAAATTCTCGATAACTATCGAGCTATTACATTAGTCTCATATCTTGGCAAAGTATTTACTGCTATTTTGAACTCTAGATTAAATAGACTTTAAGAAGAAATTGATCTAATTTCCAATATTCAAGCTGGTTTTAGGAAAGGCTACTCTACAACTGAAAATATAGCTATCCTTCATGCTTTAATATCTATATACTTTTCAAAAAGTAAAAAACTATTCTGTTCATTCATTGATTTCAGAAAAGCGTTTGATACTTTTTGGAGGGTAGGTTTATGGAAGAAATTATTAAAGAATAATATCACAGGAAAGATATTCAATGCTATAATTAATCTGTATGCAAACACTAAATCTTGCGTAAAAACTAGCAATGGTATGACTGATTTTTTCACATGTCACGTCGGGGTAAAACAAGGTGAAAATCTCTCCCCATTTTTGTTCTCAATATATTTAAATGATTTAGAAGAATTTTTAATGCAAAATAATGTTGACCAACTCCATTATATTGATAATTTATTTCAAGAACGCATGGGTATATTTGTTAAATTATTTATTCTGCTATATGCAGATGACACAGTTGTTATGTCAGAAACAGCTAAAGGTCTACATAATGCTTTCCGTGAATTTGAAACTTACTGTACTATTTGGAAACTTAAAGTTAATCTCAATAAAACTTAAATTATCGTTGAAAAAAGAAAAAGTAATGCACAAAATATTCGTTTTACTATTTTTGGTGAAGAGTTGCAACACATGACAGTTACTCGTTTCTAGGACTGCTGTTTCATTATAATGGCAGTTTCTGTAAAGCAAGAAAAAAACTTGTTGAACAGGCTCAAAAAGCAATGTATGCATTATATAAAAAAATAAGAAATATTATTTTACCAATTGACCTACAATAAAAATTGTTTGATGTATTAATATCCCCAATCCTTTTGAAATCCTCAGAAATTTTGGGGTTTGAAAATACCAATATGATTGAGAAATTACATGTACAGTTTTATAAAAGAATTTTAAACATACGTAGCTCTACAGCAAATATTGTGGTATATGGTGAAACGGGTAGGTACCCCCTGAATATTGAAAGTAAATCTAAAATGATTATGTTTTGGTATAAACTAATTACAGGTGAAAATAAATTGTCTAGTAAAATGTACAAGCTTATGCTGAATTTACATGAAAATGATTTCGCTGATTTTAAATGGATTTCATATATCAAGAATCTATTCAATTGCACGGGACTAAGTTACGTATGTTACTAGTAAGATAATTCCTAATATAACTAAAGAAGACGGGACTGTAATTTTAGATCAAACAGAAATCTTAAAGGAAACCAAAAACTACTTTGAAAACTTATATAAGAAAAATCAGTTACTTCAGGATGTTGATCTCAATGAACTTTTAAGAACATATACTGTGCCAAAGTTATCCCCCCTTGAGTCAGTAAGTTTAGAAGGTCCAATTACTATAAATGAATTAGCAAAAACCCTTAAAAAAAATGAAAAATAATAAAAGTCCTGGTTCAGATGGTTTCACTGTTGATTTTTTTTAAATATTTTGGAAACAGTTAGGGCATTTTATTCTTAGATCAATAAATTATGGTTATACTATATCTGAACTATCAGAAACACAGAAACAAGGAATTATTACTTGCATCCCAAAAGGAGATAAACCTCGTAACAAATTAAAAACTGTAGACCAATTACCCTTCTAAATAATATTTATAAAATGGCATCTGGTGCAATAGCTGAAAGATTAAAAACAATAATAACCAAATTGATAAGTAATAACCAAACTGGCTTTATTCCTGGTAGATACATAGGGTAAAATACTCGTTTAATATATGATGTTATACAATATACAGAAGACTATGATATTCCTGGACTTATACTTCTCATTGATTTGGAAAAAGCCTTCGATTCTGTTTCTTGGAACTTTATAGCAAAAACCCTAAAATATTTCAAATTTGGCCCAACTATAATTAATTGGATAAAACTGTTTCAACAAAAAATTCACTCAGCAGTAAACATAGGGGGAAACTTATTACATTTTTTCAGCATAGAACGTGGCTGTCGTCAAGGAGATCCTGTATCTTCTTATAATTTAATTTTATGTGCAGAAATTTTATCGATACTTTTAAGAAATAACAATAACATTAAGGGGATATTGGTACGGGATAATGAAATTATTTTATCACAATTTGCAGATGATACATCTGTTATTTTAGATGGCTCTAAAAGATCTCTGGATGAAACTTTAAAAGATCTCTCTTATTATGCAAAAATATCAGGATTAAATATGAATTTCTCCAAGACCCAGGTAGTGTGGATTGGCAGCAAAAAATATAGTGGAAACACTTAAACACTTACACAACAGATTGCAAGTACAACGTTCAATGTGCTAGGGATAGACTATGATGTAGACTTACACAGAATTACAAAACTGAATTTTGATAAAAAACTTATAAAACTAAAATCTCTTATATCATCATGGAATAGACGAGTACTACACCAATAGGTAAAATATCAGTTATTAAAACACTACTTATATCACAGTTTAACCATTTATTTATAGCACTACCAAATCCTGATGAAACATATATAAGAAAAATTAATAGTGTACTGTATGAATTTTTGTGGAATGGTAAACCAGATAAAATAAAGAGAGATATGATAATTAAAAGTTATGAAGACGGTGGTCTGAAAATGATACATTTAAAATCTTTTATAACAGCTCTTAAAGCAACATGGATAAGACGGGTATATAAAGAAGAAGGAAATTGGGCTCTTATTTTAGAAACTTATTTTGATAAAGAAACATTAGCTAACTGTGGGCTTGAAAAATTGAAAGAAGAATCTAAACGTTGTAGTAACCTCTTTTGGAAAGATGTCTTAGAAGCATGGTACAATACTATTATCTCTAGCAATATATACAATACAAATATACGTGAAAACCCTCTGTGGTTCAATAGTGAAATTAAAATTGACAGAAAATTTACATTCAAAAATTCATGGTTTAAAAAGGGAGTACAATTTGTATATAACATTATTAAACAGGATGGATCACTCTACCACTTTGAAGAATTTCAAGAAAAATATAACATAAATACTAATTTTTTGACATACCAAGGCCTAAAGAATGCTGTGCATCATTTTATAAGAAAAAATCATCACATTTTTACTTCAGAAAAAACAGTTATCTTTCCAAATATACCTATCAATCTTAAGTTAATACTTAAAAATAGTAAAGGAGCACAAGACATATATTTAATATTAATTAAAAATAATGTTAAACCTACTGCTCAAAGAAAATGGATATTAAATGAAAATATAGATGATGAAACATGGAAAAAAATATATGAATGTCCTTTTAAAACCACCACCAACTCCAAACTACAGTGGCTACAGTACAGAATAAACCACAGAATTCTCACTACAAACACATTTTTATTCAAAATTGGCAAATCACACAATAACCTTTGCACTTTCTGTAAAATTCACCCTGAAACAATAGTTCATATGCTATGGGATTGCGAAAAAGTTGATAGGCTAATTGATGAGCTGAAAACAAATATTATAACTAAAAACATTACACTAAGATTTGAAAAACAAGAATTCCTTTTTGGTAAACATACATATAACCATAAAAAGTTTTATATAGAAAACATCATAATACTACTTATAAAACAATACATATATAAAACTAAATGCCTAGAAATAGACCTTAATCTGACTAGTCTCAAAAACCATATAAAATTTGAATTAAAAGCACAAAAGATCCTTGTGTATAAACAGAATAAATTAATAAATAAGGATGAGTTAAACCATCAAATAGATAACTGGATGCAATTATAATATGACTATAAATATATATATGACATATTTGTTCTATACATATATACATCTATTGTACTTTATCGTCTCCTCACTGTAATAATAATCATCAAATATTTCATACATTTTAATTCGCCAGGCTTAAATTAAAATATAATGACCTAGGAGTGCTCCCCATCGCCTGTAATGTTTTGTGTTTTGTGGGGTTTTTTCTTTTTCTGTTTCAGTTTATTTGGTTTTTCTCTTGTGTGTTTGATGTCATAGGTTTATATATATTGTTTTTGCATCAGTGTCTCAGTGTATGTCTTTATGTATGTACATGACATTGGCAATTTTTTGCTTAATATCTGCTTATGTGTTAATAATAATATCTTATATGATGATGATGATATCTGATGATGATGATGATCTTTGTTTAATATGTATGAACAATCATGTACTTATGAACAATGTCATATATGTTTTGTCTTGTCTTGTAAAAAAAAAAAAAAAAAAAAGTTACGTATGGTTACAACAAAAAAATTGCACTATGAATAAAAATTACCTTAGGGTTATTTTTAAAACTATTCTGTATGATCAATTTATACAACAATGGTATACTGATATTGAAAGTACTTCCCGGTGTCAAATATATGCGATATTTAAACATCAATTTCAGTTTGAAAAATACTTAACTATGCTCAAACAAAAAGAAAGAATAACTATCTGTAAATTCAGAACCAGTAATATATCTCTGCCAATAGAGAATGGGCGATTGACTAGAACACCACGTGAAGGCAGAATCTGTACGCTTTGTTTTACTGGAGTTGGAAGCGAATATCATTATTTGTTTATATGTTCAAATGCTTATGTAAGTCAAATCTGCAGAAAGTATATACCTATTTATTATACCTCTAATCCATCTGTTCATAAAATGAAAGGATTAATATCAATATGCAATGTTAGAATATTATCAAATCTATCGCTGTTCATACAATTACTAAAAAGACAATTAAAAAATAATATGTGAGTTTCACACATCAAACTGTAAACTTTTGTATACATATAGATATTACTGATCATTTTGTTGAATCCAACATAATTGTATTGTATAATGAGTGTGGTTACAGCTTGTTTATTATGGTTTGTTTGCTATATCCCTGATTGAAGGTATTTGTATCTACCTATTACAGTATTGTATGGTGGGATTGTAACACTGTCTATTATACCTTTGTAATATTATATGGTATGATGAGTATGATAGTCACTATTATGCCATGATATGATTGCACTGTATGGTGTGGTATACTATCTATAATACATGTATCATGGAGTGCGAGTAATATATGTGTAATACTGTAACAATATTATTGTAGGATTGTACTGTAAGATGGATGCAACAGTGCCTGTTATACCACTGTGTGAACGTACGGTATGGGTGAATGTAATGCTATGTATTATACCATCGTAATAGTATTGTAAAATGAGTGTAATACTGTATATCACTGTATGATGAGTGTCATTGTATGAGCAGTGCGTTATATTGTCTATTATAATAAGGTATGATAGTACGTATGAACAGTGTAATAGTGTGTTTATCATTGTATGAGGAGTGTAATAGTTTCCACTACATTGTTATATTGTACTTTATGATGACCTCTTGTTGCGCACAATCGTGTGCCTGAGTGATAATAAAAATCTCTACAATCTCGACAGTTCACGAACTAATTAATATTTTAATTGGGGGACAAATGACTTACGAATTAAATGTATTAGACATGAATGAATTTCGATTGAAATCAGTAGCAGCTGTCGAACAGATGCACAAATTATACTACCGGTAGTGTGTAGATATAATCTCACACACTGAAAAAGATTAATATAAATAAAATTAAAAATAAAATGACATAATGTTTAATACACGATGATATACACGTATACGTTGTAGCTCATTTGTATGTATGACCTCATCATGTATACACTTATTAATGATATTTATTGAATGCATGACTTCAACGTAACTAAGTGTGTATATGTCATCTATATGTTATTTGCTGCTTATGTGTATTTAATATGATTTTTTGTAATGTAAATATGTGCACATCATTCTGTTTAAATGGAATCTTCAAATTGGAGGAAATAAAGAGAATAATAACACGATTATGCGATCTTATTTAGTTATTTCTCAAAGTTTTTAATTCGTTCTAGAATACTTCTGTAATGTAGGTAGCTTTCAGAGGTAATGTTTAACTTTTCTTTAAAATATCTTTAACTGAAAAACGAACCATCCTGTTGTATTTTATCTCCAACATAAACTCTGTTGGTTTAATATTTACTCTCGAGGTTTCCCCTTACCTTGGTGGCAGAAAGTATTTCTTTTAATATTAAAATTTTACTATATACATAATTATACACTGTACGTATTAAACGTGTCGCAACGTTTCAAGACCGACTGGTCTCTTTGTGAAGCTATGACTGAGTGAGCGATTTGTCTTGTATACTGATCATTTGAATCCTCATTACAGGATCTGTCATTAAACGTACGCCTCTTGTAGTCTACTTTATTCGTGATTCGAATTGTAATGATGGACGCATTTCTTTGGCAGTGTAAACAATAGAGTACAGCCCATAAGATCGCTCTACAAATAAATAAACTTACACGAGTATTTCCTCCTAGTAAATTTGTACGTATTCCTAATAGAAATTAACCAGATTACTGGTGAAGTAACAGTAAACCAAAGCGAAGCATTATTGATAAATGAAAAAGCTAAAGTACTGTACTTTATAACCAAAACATGTGTGAGTGGTTTTTTCCAAATCTGCAGTTGCCGGCACCAGAGATATTTCGTAGGAAATCCGCGGTCGGTGATCATGTCCGCAGGTCACTGAAGCGTGGTAAATGTGGTAACAGAACCACACGTGGTGGGACGCACGTTCGCCATTGGTTTGGTTGTTCCCCTTGATCACCGGTACTCTATATAAAGGGCTAGTCTATCATTGTAGAACTGCACAGAACCGGCCTGTTCCTGTTTAGTACAGGTGCTCCTTTTCCTCCTCCTGTACACCACTGGTAAGTCCATATTTCATCTCTAAATTCAAACTAAGCTCTCAGTTTTTGTGACTTATTTGATATTTTTTGAGAGCATTTTTATGATGGTATACAACTGAATTTGTTTTTAACGGAATCGTATTACATTCGATCAAAAATATAAAAAAGACGAATTACAGTCTATTTTATAAATTATATATCATATATTTACGTTCACAACATCACACACAATACTCCTATCGTTCTTTGTGGTCACACTCCGTTCAAAAAGTATATGTATTTTTTTTACAAAATTGCGTATCAGTATTTTCAACCAGAACAAGTTTGCTCTTTTTGGTTTCTTGATTTTTTTTAGCTGGAACAGGTTTGCTCTTTTTGGTTTCTAATTTCGTCAGGCGACGAACGAATTAGTTATTTTAACAAAGGAGAAGGGGTAGTCTACCATACTTTTTACAGTGTATTGATATTGAAAAAATATATAATTTATGTTTCTAACATTTTCAAATCCTAGTGATATATTCCCATTTATACACGATTACAACATTAGCCAAATAGAAGCATTTTATTAACACATTTAATTTGCTTCTTTTAGGTTACCCATGTTGAGACGAAATTGACCTTTACTTCATACCTAAATGCGCCAGAACACCAATTCACATGATTGATTAAAATATAAATATACATCCGATCATGTGGGATAATAATAGCAAAATACAAAAATATTAAACACAGGTTTTATCATTTTTATACAAACAATATCACAAGATGTTGGATATGATTCGGCACGCCACAGTTTTGGCGTGTTCATCCACTTAACATTATATAACATTTAGCTATATATGCATTATACACGTATTTTTAAAATAAGAAGATGTAAAAATACTGATATAACGATTTGTTTATATATACAGCGATCTAACACTGTCTACTTTGATTGTTTTACAGAGTAAAAATGGCGGCTGTAGGTGACACAGGCCCTACTGGTCCGACTGGTCCTACAGGAGATACTGGTCCTACTGGTCCCACAGGCCCTACTGGTCCCACTGGTCCTACTGGGGAAACTGGGCCCACTGGCCCAACAGGCGAAACCGGAGCAACTGGGCCTACCGGTCCTACAGGACCAACTGGAGAAACTGGGCCAACTGGATCAACTGGACTAACCGGTCCTACTGGGGAAACTGGTCCCACCGGACCAACAGGGCCGACAGGGGTAACTGGTGCAACAGGAGTCACTGGAGTCACTGGGTTACAGGGGCCGCCTGGGGACGACTCGGATGGGTTCGATAGTGATTTTTTGTCATTAGCCGCTCTAGTCTTAGGCGGGCTATTCCTTTTTCAGTTTTTGCAGGGTGGCCTTGGTGGTGGTGGAGCGCATCCCATACCTCATCAGCCACCAGTCTATCATGGTATGTATCTAAGGAATTCAAATTTGCATGTAACTTTCACCGTGACATGTCACTGGTCTTGCCCTGCCATGTTTGCTATTTTATACAATGATATCATAAGCTGAAGTACCTGGTTGACGTTATCTTTGTTGATTTAAGAGGCAAGATTTTTCAGCATACTGTAGGCATTGGACCAGACTGTGTTCCTCAACTGGTCGACTTGTCTTTGTTTTCAAATGAGACTGACTTTATTGATGACCTTATTTGGACTGGTAACAAAAAGCTAGACACGTCAACCAATTTCACATTCATATATATGCTGATGTTTTGTTTTACATATCAAGAAATTATTTACCAATTATATCGTATATACCCTTTTGAGCTTGAAATCAAGAACACTAGAGACTCTTCTACACTTTCCTCGATCTATACTCACAACTTGACCAAGATGACGCCTTACCACTATACTGTATGATAAGCGGGACGATGTCGATTTTCCGATCTTTAACTTTTCCTTTGTTGATAGTAACACCCCCTGATCCCCCTTCCTACGGTGTTTATATATCGCAGTTGTTCGATACTCAAGAGCTTGTTCCGATCTTAAAATCCGCGAAAGACGTCGACTGCTGACGGAAAACTCACAACATAGGGTTTCAATGATGAAGTTGTATAAAGACTGTGGATAAAATATGAGGTCGCCATCATAATCTCATAGGGAATTCGTTTTTCTTCGTATTAGAAAGGATGACGTTTTTGGCCATGCTTGTTCGTGCGCCTTGTTGTCCCTGTCTGAGTTCTCGGTGTTTGGACGAGATATTACTTGTACACTGCTTGCGTCGTCGATGAAGCAGAAGGTTTTTTGTTTGTTTTTGATTTGTTTTGATTTGTTTATCTTCTCTTTGTCATAAATATTATATGAGCATTTTTCTTCATCACTTTGACACTTAGCAAACTATTTTGTTTTGATACTTTTACCAACATGTATAAGACAAGGTACATTTGACAACACAATATCACATCACTGAGCACACAATTCCGTCACACGTTTGATACAATAATAAACTACACTTACATATTACAGGTAAGCTTATGTTTCTGTCTGTAACCATCCTTCACGTCATGATGGATTCACTACAGTGCCTACAGACATCAAACGGACGTTTCCATATCATATATACAGTTCCTTGTTTCTTTCTTATTATTCACACTTGAGAAATTAATGTTATCAGCAACTGGCAAACCAAAAGGTAAATCAGCAGACAAAGACTTTGGATATTTTTTTCAAGAAAGCTTATCTATTTTATCGCATGAATGCTAAAATTATGTATATAATTAAACATTTTGGGAGATCGAGTGGCGCAGTGGATAACATACCTGCCTTCAACCAAGGCAGCTGGGGTTCGATTCCCCGATCGGACGTGAGACGGTATGGGGTGACCTGCCCGAACACGTGGGTTTTCTCCCGGTACCCAGGTTTCCTCCCACACTAAGCTGACATTTATGCTAACAAGAGTGATTCACACCAGTTAAAATAATTTCGTTCATAATTGTTGTAAAATAAGAAAAAATATCTTCATAATAAAACTCAATTCTTATCTGTTATGTATATTTACAGGAGGTCTTCAGGAAGTAGGAGTGGTCCAGGGTGTAGGACTTAAGGGCCATACACAGGGAATTTCAAACATAGGCTACACACATGGCCAACCTTATACTGGATACACCTATGGCCTGCCTTCTACGGGTTACAACTATGGACAGCCTTATACGGGTTACAACTATGGCCAGCCTTATAAGGGCTACCAATATGGAACGACTTCATATTATGGTTGACTTGACTGACCAGCGGCCAACAAAACTACGGACTGGCCGGACTTTATTCGAATGCCCCAGGTTCAATAGCCGGGCTTAGCAGATGAGACTTAATAAAGTACTAATGAATCAAATTACGAGTTTGCATGTATGTGTTAGATAATTTCATTACTGATAATCGATTTCATTTTAATGAGTGATTAAGAAAAATATGATACAAGTAATATTTATATAACCAAAAACATTTATGAACATTTAGATTTTTGTATTATATTTAACTGATTATTTAAGGATAACTACAGGTAATAAATATAGGATCTTAACTGAGTTTTCATTTCATATGAGATATTATGAAACGAGTCTTGGGAGTTTTATTTTTGCGAGCCTTAGCGAGCAAAAATTAAAACTTCGAGACGAGTTTCATAAAAGCTCATATGAAATGAAAACAAATTTAAGATACTTGTTATCACATAACTCAGAAAACTTACATTTTGACAGGTTTTAAAGCCAAAATGTAGAGGGCTTAATCAAACGGAGACAGCCATTTTGTTGCGCCATTCACAATGTATGACGTCACGTCATTGTCCATATCATGACGTCACAATCGATTTCTGACTGGCACAACCAATGAAAAACGCTCCAGGGTAAATTAAACTAGTGATATGTAAAAATATTACACGGGCGAATTCACTGGATAACAGGCCGATTATGTGATAAATTAGGTCCAGTAGTCCTGTCGCGATCGCCTGATCCGTACTTTACACATGTGCTTTAGCCGTTATTACAAAACCCGCGATCAGGTGAGATTTCTGATAAAGAATTCAAGTGGCTTTTGTGGGTTAACTCCCTCTCAACGACAAAGGTCAGGGACATTAGAAACTCTCCTACATCAAACACTATCCGCCAACTTTACTAACAATATTTCCTTTATGTGATATCTGTAAAAAGCTTCAAGGTCTTTTTATCAAGAGTCTAAAGTTTCGAGAATTCTATTAATTGGAATGTGAATTTTAGATACGAATGGTTTCCAATGACAACTTGGCCTGAAAATGTATCTTTCTAAAAAATTAAGCAGATTGCAATATGAAATAATAACTTAACCGCCTGACAAAAGTAGTCTAGTGGTAGGACGCCGGGCTCGTGACCGAAGGGTTGCGAGTTCGACTCGCGTCATGACACTTTGTTGTAACTTTGAGGAAGATACTTTACTCCGCTTGTTCCAGTCTACTCAGCTGTAAATGAGTACGTGCTAGAATTGTAGAATGCAAGCTGTGAGCGCCGAAATGGCAGCTCCAGCTGTATGCTCCCTAGGAAGTTGAGAAAGATATTGCCTGGTTGCAAAAGGGCCTATAACCACGGATAATAATTTGTGAATCGCTTTGAGACGACCTACGATCTAGGTTGTGATAGAGCGGTATGTAAGAACCTCGAACTATTATTTTTATTATAATTATTTATTAATTATCTATTTGCCCGATATCTGAATCACACCTGATAATCTGGTTAGAAAATGCATAGATAGGCTAACTTGTGCACTGCCTGCAAACACTATTCCATGTCCTTATGTTACACCTATTATAACATGTACATTATTTTACAATTATAATTTATCGATAATACTCGTTTTCAAGTAAACAATAAGAGCTGATTATTCTATTCCTTGGGCTAAATAAATATATATGTCTAAAGATCCTAGTTTCATATTTAACATTTTCAGCTGACATCCTATGTCCCAGTCAGACTAATGAACCCGTGCTCAACTGACAGTTGAAAAACCTATTTCTCTTCAAAAAGTTGACATTCGTTTTAATCAATTATTCTAACAGATTAACCAAAACATGAACTTGCTCGTTATTTCTAATCTCCTAGGCTAAATTGTTCTCAAAGAAGTGTAAATTCTACAGGGCATAATAGGATACATTGTATGTTGATATTACACAGGAGCATTTAGTAAAAATAGCAAAATTAGTGATTTACATTAGACATACACGTTACATAATACCAAAGACCTTTGTCTTAAAAAATCAAAATTATCGAAACCAAAGAAGCCTGAAAATGTTTAATTTAGCTATCAAACAGTAAATACATAAATGTGGGATGCTAATTCACCAGTTTTCATGGTTCATACAATATTACTGAATGTTGACAGTGCTAACATAGTGACAGCGTATGTGTACGGCTCAGAGGACCAGAATGGAAAGTAGCCACCCTGGTTATTGTAGCCATGGAAATCGATCGGGGATTTCATTGCAGCCTCCTCTTGCTTGTACCAGGTTTCGTTCGGAACTCCTTGCATCCCCCGGATGGTAGTTGAATGATATCTGTGATCTGGGACTTTTGTTCCATTGAAATACTCATTCCGATTCGCTGGATATTCGGTCCAAATTGTCTGTAAAAAAAATAAGAAAGTATCTGTAAAAGTGAAGCTGCATAACAGCGGTGTAATCCTACTAAAGATAAGGTTTGTCATTCGTAGGAATACAGATTATAAACAAGCTGCATTAATATAAAATAACGGGTTCGATATATGATATACGATAATATTGGCGAATGTTCTAACGAGTTATATACATTTTGTACAAATAAACTATTTATTCAGATAAAGTTTATATATATCTTGATCCTTTGATATTGCCACAATTGACTAAATGGTATCTAATGTAGAATGCATGTGCTGTATCGTAAAAATGTATCATATCCCTCTTTTACGATACACATGATACATATCGGACTATACACAACATTTTAACGTGATCATTCATTGCCAGGCTATTTAGAAGCCTTCCCAATCGATTGATCTCTAAACCCGCCGGTGTAATTTGGCTATACTTGTTGGAATCTTCCACTCCTTACCCCTATTCTCCAACCCCACGCACCCATTCCCTTTCCTCCCGCAAGATTGATCTCTGAAGCCGTCACTGTAAGGCCTATATTTATTCCTCACCCCTATTCTCCAACCCCCCACACCCATTCCCTTTCCTCCCGCAATATTGATCTCTGAAGCCGTCACTGTAAGGCCTATATTTATTCCTCACCACTATTCTCCAACCCCACACACCCATTCCCTTTCCTCCCGCAAGATTGATCTCTGAAGCCGTCACTGTAAGGCCTATATTT
>NW_018480054.1:487888-505557 GCF_002113885.1 Mizuhopecten yessoensis | reverse complement strand
CACCACCACCACCATTAACCCTAGATTGATCTCTGAAGCCGTCACTGTAAGGCCTATATTTATTCCTCACCCCTATTCTCCAACCCCACGCACCCATTCCCTTTCCTCCCGCAAGATTGATCTCTGAAGCCGTCACTGTAAGGCCTATATTTCATGGAATCCCCCATACTCATTCCCAATCCCCACCACCACCACCACCACCACCACCATTAACCATAGGTTGATCTCTGAACCTGCCACTGTAAGGCCTATATTTCATGGAATCCCCCATACTCATTCCCAATCCCCACCACCACCACCACCACCACCACCACCACCACCACCACCATTAACCCTAGGTTGATCTCTGAACCCGCCACTGTAAGGCCTATATTTGTTGGAATCCCCAACCCTCAATCCCCATCCAACCCACTCCCCCTAACCTCTCCCCTAGTTGAGTATCGGCATCTACCACAGTAAGGTCTACACGCATTGTTGTCTTTGAAATATCTTTATAAGATGGACCAATCACCTAGACTGATCTCAAGAACTGCTCCTCTAAACATATGTTTGTTGGACCCCTCCCTCAAATCTCCCACCTCCACTAAAAACTAAAATATAATATCTGCTAAATGTACAGTATCTTAATCATTTACCCCAAAACCTTTAAAGGAACCGGAAAAGAACGCGTTCCACGGTTTGTACTCCCCGGACAATATGTAGGTATCCAGGAACTTCACCGCGCGTGTGACAGTGTCCTTGACCTGTTTTGGTGTAGCTGAAAGGAAACGCTATAGTTATGTGCATGATGTATATTCCGTTGATATGTCCAGAACACGTACAACACAAACTGCAGAATAATAGATAATAGGTTACATGATATTGTACATTTACGACAAAACACTGTAATACCAAACGTTTAATCGCTATTTCGAACTGGACGGTTTAAATGTTCATACTCATTAAACATAGGTTGATAAAGGACGGACACAAGACACGTCTCTCTTACTCTGATTCCAGACTAACGTCCCAGATTTCTCTTCAAACGACGTCCAAATAGTAATAAGAGCATTAGCGGCCATGGCTGTAGTAAACAAACGATCCTCGCCGTATTTCTGTAAAACAGAGAGTATATTTAGGTGGAACACTGCTGTTTAATTTGAAATACAGACATAGAGAGGTGTGATCAGTAGTTGTACTCCATAGAGGCAAGTAGTTACAATGTAGCTACACCTAATATTGTTGTAGTTGTACTCCATAGAGGCAGTAGTTACAATGTAGCTACACCTAATATTGTTGTAGTTGTACTCCATATAGCCAGTAGTTACAATGTAGCTACACCTAATATTGTTGTAGTTGTACTCCATAGAGGCAGTAGTTACAATGTAGCTACACCTAATATTGTTGTAGTTGTACTCCATAGAGGCAGTAGTTACAATGTAGCTACACCTAATATTGTTGTAGTTGTACTCCATAGAGGCAGTAGTTACAATGTAGCTACACCTAATATTGTTGTAGTTGTACTCCATAGAGGCAGTAGTTACAATGTAGCTACACCTAATATTGTTGTAGTTGTACTCCATAGAGGCAGTAGTTACAATGTAGCTACACCTAATATTGTTGTAGTTGTACTCCATAGAGGCAGTAGTTACAATGTAGCTACACCTAATATTGTTGTAGTTGTACTCCATAGAGGCAGTAGTTACAATGTAGCTACACCTAATATTGTTGTAGTTGTACTCCATAGAGGCAGTAGTTACAATGTAGCTACACCTAATATTGTTGTAGTTGTACTCCATAGAGGCAGTAGTTACAATGTAGCTACACCTAATATTGTTGTAGTTGTACTCCATAGAGGCAGTAGTTACAATGTAGCTACACCTAATATTGTTGTAGTTGTACTCCATAGAGGCAGTAGTTACAATGTAGCTACACCTAATATTGTTGTAGTTGTACTCCATAGAGGCAGTAGTTACAATGTAGCTACACCTAATATTGTTGTAGTTGTACTCCATAGAGCCAGAAGTTACAATGTAGCTACACCTAATATGTTGTAGTTGTACTCCATAGAGGCAGTAGTTACAATGTCGCTACACCCAATATTGTTGTAGTTGTACTCCATAGAGGCAGTAGTTACAATGTAACTACACTTTATGTCAAATCAAATAGTATAACAAATTATGCTATGTAAGCTGTTATTCAAACGTAAACTCGGTATATGAGATATTCAAATGGATAATGAAACTGTAAAGAAAAAAATTGTGTCTGCAGGTATATTGAAGCTTCAGATTGTCGCAGCACAAAACGCGTTATGTTCATATTTAAAATAATAAGGCTGTTTTGGATTTTAGAACACCATCTCCAACAATATTTCGTTCAAGTATTAAATAACATATGACTTGTCATCAATCTGTTCTAAAGGCAAAACGTTGGGGTTTCTTAACCTCCCAAAAGTTTATAAGGTGAAAATGTATCGATTTGTGTGATTTGTGTGATTTGATGGAATAGTAACAAATAAAACTAAATCATTATATTAAAAATTTATATTAAATCCTCCCTATAAAATAGAATCCCAGTGAAAGTTTTATCTTAATCATTCCTTTCAATTAGCCACAAAGAAGGAATCACAAACCACAGGTTTCCCTTCAGCGTCGAAATCTCCATCACCAAGAAAATCGTCATAATAAACCATATCTGTCCCCATTGGCATAGCCTCCATCAGCATTATAGTTGTAGCATTGTTCTTCAGGACGTTGCCTAAGATATCCATGGATGTCTTCATTGTCTGTAAAATAGAAATAACGTAAGATTAAACGAGTGTTTAATCCCCATGTACATCTTGATATTACAGGAGACGATGCAATATCGCGTATGGCTTTGTGATTGCACATTTCGAGATATTACGTGGTGAAGATTTGTAGGCAGGGATGTATTTTGTAGCTAATATGCATAAAGTAAGGTTATCAGAATAAAGACATGGATGTTGTTATTACCGGTAAAAAGGTAGGAGGATACTTGTTTTGGTAGGGAGGTAACTAGATATAAGGAAATACTTGTTTTGGTAGGAGGTAACTAGATATAAGGGAATACTTGTTTTGGTAGGGAGGTAACTAGATGTAGGGGATACTTGTTTGGTAGGGAGGTAACTAGATATAAGGGAATACTTATTTTGGTAGGGAAGTAACTAGATGTAGGGAATACTTGTTTTGGTAGGGAAGTAACTAGATGTGGTGAGGCAGACTGTTAAGGATACTTACGTGGTGAGGCAGACCGTTAAGGATACCAACGTGGTGAGAAAGACCGTTAAGGATACTTACGTAGTGAGACAGGCCGTTAAGGATACTTAAGTGGTGAGACAGACCGTTAAGGATAATTACATGGTGAGACAGACCGTTTATGATACTTACGTGGTGAGGCAGACCGTTAAGGATACTTACGTGGTGAGACAGGCCGTTAAGGATACTTAAGTGGTTAGACAGACCGTTAAGGATACTTACGTGGTGAGGAAGACCGTTAAGGATACTTACGTAGTGAGACAGGCCGTTAAGGATACTTAAGTGGTGAGACAGGCCGTTAAGGATATTTACGTGGTGAGACAGACCGTTAAGGATACTTAAGTGGTTAGACAGACCGTTAAGGATAATTACGTGGTGAGACAGACCGTTAAGGATACTTAAGTGGTTAGACAGACCGTTAAGGCTACTTACGTGGTGAGGCAGACCGTTAAGGATACTTACGTGGTGAAACAGGCCGTTAAGGATACTTAAGTGGTGAGACAGACCGTTAAGGATAATTACATGGTGAGACAGACCGTTTATGATACTTACGTGGTGAGGCAGACCGTTAAGGATACTTACGCGGTGAGGCAGAACGTTAAGGATACTTACGTGGTGAGACAGACCGGTAATGGTACTTACGTGGTGAGGCAGACTGTTAAGGATACTTACGTGGTAAGGCAAACCGTTAAGGATACCAACGTGGTGAGAAAGACCGTTAAGGATACTTACGTGGTGAGACAGGCCGTTAAGGATACTTAAGTGGTGAGACAGACCGTTAAGGATAATTACGTGGTGAGACAGACCGTTAAGGATAATTACGTGGTGAGACAGACCGTTAAGGATACTTAAATGGTGAGACAGACCGTTAAGGATAATTACGTGGTGAGACAGACCGTTAAGGATACTTAAGTGGTTAGACAGACTGTTAAGGCTACTTACGTGGTGAGACAGACCATTAAGGATACTTACGTGATGAGGCAGACCGTTAAGGATACTTACGTGGTTAGACAGACCGGTAAGGATAATTACGTGGTTAGACAGACCGTTAAGGCTACTTACGTGGTGAGGAAGGACGTTAAGGATACTTACGTGGTGAGGCAGACCGTTAAGGATACTTACGTGGTTAGACAGACCGTTAAGGCTACTTACGTGGTGAGACAGACCATTAAGGATACTTACGTGATGAGGCAGAGCGTTAAGGATACTTACGTGGTGAGACAGACCGTTAAGGATACTTACGTGGTGAAGCAGACCTTTTAGGATACTAACGTGGTGAGACAGGCCGTTAAGGATACTTACGTGGTGAGGCAGACCGTTAAGGATACTTACGTGATGAGGCAGACTGTTATAAGTATAACGTCTCAGTAGTTGGTTGTAAGTCCTAGCCACGAACCAGTAGAACTCAATAGCTGACGGGTAGTAGGTCAGAGCCAAGTCCGGCCGGCTGGAGAAGTTTGTGTTGATCTGGAAGGCTATCATTGTAGACGTGTTCAGGTAGATTTGCTGGATTTCAAAAAAATGTCAAAGTAAATAAATAAACGCATACATAAATATTTAAATGAAAATAATGTGTCCTGCGTGCAATAGCTTATCAGGACGCATTACTTGACAATGCTAGAAACAATATCCGTTTCCTCACCGTTGTAACAATATGACAGACTGTGCCTTTTTATATCTGTCAGCACTTGCTCATATAAACAGAGTTAGGTGGTAGTTTAGTGGTAGGACGCCGGGCTCGTTTGTGAAGGGATGCGGATTCGAGTCATGTCACGGCACTGTGTTGTATCTTTGAGCAAGATACTTTACTCCGCTTGTTCCAGTCTACTCAGCTGTAAATGAGTACATGGTTGGGCATTGCTGGAATTGTTGAACGCTTGCTGTGAGTGCCGAAATGGCAGCACTGGCTGTATGCTCCCCAGGGAGTTGAGAAAGATATTGGCTGGTTGTAAAGGCTTTATAACCACGGATAATAATTTGTGAACCGCTTCGAGACGACCTACGAACTAGGTTGTGATAAAGCGGTGTATCAGAATTTCGAATCATTAATTATAATTATAAACAGGCAGTCTTTAAATAAATGACCACATACTTAGACATATAATTGATATGTCTGTTAATGTATTATGTGCCTTTAGGAACAATAGAAGAGTGAGATTAACATATATCTGGTATTTATGTACCTTTATTGCTAATAGTGAAACACCCTTCTATTTACCTGCATATCTGGATCCTCCAGGACCTCCGCCGTGACGAGTCCCGTCAGAATACTGTTTGTGATTCCATATAAGGCGTTGGCCGCCACGGTGATGTCGACGTTGTTAACGTTACCTGGGGTTACTACACCACGGTAGTACTGGGTCTTAATGTCCTCAAGGTCCTGTACCTGTAGTAAATATACAACACGCTCCGAATGCAATGCAGATAATACCAATTTTGATCCGGACGTGTAAACAGATCCAGTAATAAACAATGTTGACAAAAATGCTAGTTTTGTTTGTGTACCATTAATTGGTTTGTAGAAATATTTTAATATAGAAGCCGCGTTAGTATTGGGTACTAATGGTATAAAAGGAGCTTCATTATTTTTTTTTCAATCTGTTTATGTCCATATCATGGACATAGGGGTCAAGTGATACAGGCGGTTCTTTGGTTTTTATTATGGCAATAATACAAATATAACATATACGAACCCATGTTGTTACTAATGCTACGTCTTCATTCTTTGACTTCGAAAGTTCCAGGAATTTTCGCATGTACACGTAAGTCCTTGTGTCGATGGTATCCACACGCTTGTTCCCAGACAGAGGACGGTAGGCGTAGTGTTTGATCGCGCTGAATACGGAGGACAGATTGGAGTTCCGGGACTGCCACAGCGCATTGGATTGTGGGAAATCTACAATGGCTTCCTTTAACAATGACCCCAGACCTAGGTTCACCGATGTGTCGTCAAAGTCTGGAGGTATCCGGAACACACGTTCGTAGCCTGATCTGAAAAAAGATTACACGCACAAACTCAACTCTACTTTGATGTTTACATTATGACATTATAACGAAAAAGTGCGGCTAGTATTATTAATTTGAGAATTTAGTTTCACGGATATCATCTTAATTATTAAAACATCACTTGAATCTGAGGCTTTCGTGTATGCATTTGTGGACATTTCTGTTTATTTAACATAATCCTGAATCACCACAGCCACTGGGTCATACTCCAACGATGACACCCATAGCGCGGTTACTGCCATTTTCTTAGGTATAGGTA
This sequence comes from Mizuhopecten yessoensis, assembly GCF_002113885.1. Lineage (NCBI taxonomy): Eukaryota > Metazoa > Mollusca > Bivalvia > Pectinida > Pectinidae > Mizuhopecten > Mizuhopecten yessoensis. The sequence goes on along the minus strand of NW_018480054.1, from coordinate 499,038 downwards.
TTTAATGTAAAACATAAACCTTAATGAAACATAATTCCAGCTAACTACAAGACAAGAACGGCATAGATCAACGTTACATGCGTGTCTTTACTTGGAAGCCAGAAGTCTTTTCATGATATCGACGACGTCCTTCAGTCCCAGCTTCTCCATCTCTTCATACACAGCATTCCAGTCGACGAGATCAGTGGCATTAAACATGGCCAGTAAGTTGATGGGAGAGCTGACCCAGGCCTAAATAAGACAGACATCAATGCATTGTAAATCATCACAGCCCAATTGTATCATTCCTGAATAGTGCTGTGCTATTTCTTATAGTGTTGCATAAGAAATATAATAAGGAAATGCATTTTTAATAGATTTCTAGTTACATAGTCACTAAACATAAACAAAATTATTTAATGTTTCTGTCTTGATAACGGAGCGAATGACACCACAGCGTCAACACACAAGGACGAGACCTACGACAAAGAGAGCACAACAGCAAAAAGAAAAAATCAGCTTCAACAAACAATGACCAAACTTACTAAAACTTCAACACCACAGCTTCAACATACAAGGACCAAACTTACCACAATATCAACACCAAACCTTCAACATACAAGGACCAAACTTACCACAACATCAACAGCACAGCCTCAACAAACAAGGACCAGACTTACCACAACATCAACACCACAGCTTCAACAAACAAGGACCAAACTTACCACAACATGCACTCACACGGAAAGAAAGTACTCCCAAAGGTGACAAGCAGACAATGTGAAGGGTACTAATTGATATAAAATGTATAGGTAAGAAATAGTATTTTCGACTCAAATATTGAAATATTGTTTAGAGCTTTGTAAATTGTGCAGTGCCCTTTTTAAGAAACACCTTTAGGATGTTTCAGTGTAAGGAGAATATTTATTTTCAATTAAATGATGTTATAATTTTACCAACAGAAGTATATGAACAGCATTATGGTATGATAAGGTAGTAAACCTAAAGGTAAGTGACCTAGCTCACACCGCACTACCGAAGGACAGCTGTAACAAAGGATATAAATATCAGAAGTAGAACACCTGCTGACAATGATATGAACACACACAGAACATAGTGGTTTACTACCTATTGCAAACTTAGAAGAGTGTGCTTTCGATAAATACATTTTTGAAATAGCAGATTTTTTCGAGTAAAATTACTTATCATCTAAACAGAAATTAAAAATTTATGAAGGAAATAACATATCCCATGACTTCACTAAGACATTGAATATACTTTCCGAAAACATTGATATTTGTTTACATTTATCGCATTGCGCTACCTTGGTGCAAATCAAATGTATAATAACTATTTTTTTATAAGATAAAAGGATTAAAACAGAAATGTGATACTTCAGATAATACAAATCATTTTATAACGTATCAAACCTTAATGTTATATCATAGATCTCAAACATTATTTTATAATAATCAGGTATTCAATATTAAAATAACATATTCAGTATTCTGTATGAATTCGTATCCGTTAGCATGTATTATATCAGGACATACATATTATGGAAAGAAAGTTCAATACTTTTGTAAACTTATGGTTATTTGTGAATAAAAGTGTTTTCGATATTGACGTAACTGTGTCGTCAATGTTAATGAAAGTCTTATAGAAGTCTAACGTCATCCGAGGTTTGTTCTTTTTTATACGGCCTCACTCAATGCAAGACTGAAGAAGCTTCTAAATCCACAGATCCATTTGCATTCATAGCCCTATGGATGCAATCCTTCTGGTAGTGGTAAATAGCGACTTACAGTGGAGATATAGACATTCATCAATTAATATATATAATATATCCGACACCAATGCAATACATAATGAACTGAACATCAATATAAAATGTTAGGTGTCAACACTAAAGCTTGTCGAACCTATATCTTGCTTAAAGGTTGCTAACCGTGACTTACTTTGTATGAATCATCGTACTCCTGAGGCCAAAACGCCATGATGGAGTTAGTATAGTTGGAGTTTTTGTCGTTGTGATTGTTCATTAGAATCTCTACAGACATATTAATCTGCTCTTCGGAAGGCTTTGGTGCCTTTCCATACCGGTGGGCTTCAAGAAGGCATGATGTAATCCAGGCAGTGGCAAACATGTTATTGTCGAACACTTCAAATTCGTAACGTAAAGCGCTCATATCAGGGTTTCCATGAAAATACTGACGGACATCACTTTCATAAATTCCACGAAATTTCCCCCATACCAATGGCGGTATTGAAGGAACAGTTCTTTGTACCTGCATCGATTTTATCCTTTTGAATAGTTCCGTTATAGTTTTGTTCACTTCAGCACTAGTAGGACTAGTTATAACGGCAATACATCCTAATATAACTAACCACATCTTTGTTCCTTCCATGGCCTACGACCAGACACTCTCGACTGCACTCGTACAGGGGCCACGTCCTGGATAGATCCAGCTTTTATACAGTTCTTATCTTCGACGGACAAGGTCAGAATTTAGTCTCAAAACCTTATAAAGTATTGGCATAGATAACAAGGAATTCCGACCTTCGTAATTAGTTTTAGGGACTTATTTTCTTTTAAATTTACTCCCCTTGTTCTCCTATCTTTTAATTCTTACATAGCATGTGTAATATCATTACGATAAAAAACATTTTTCTTTAAAACTTGGCCTATTTCTGTGATCGTATGAGCCTTTAAGGCATAATTTAATTAATATTTCGGAAATACTTGTGAAGGGGTTGATTCTTTGTTAATTACATTGTTCAATAAATGATCGTTAGTATAGACTTGCTTTAGTTATTTCTTTGTAATTAGGAAGTGAGGGTAGTTTTGATTGGCTAATGAAAGAAGGCAGTTCACTGGATGGCTAGGTATATAAATAGAGGTTCCATCAGATGAAAAGCTTAGGAGGACAGTGAAGCTGTTTAAAGGACGTTTTCCACTCTCCCGTATACGTGCTGTATGTAACTGTGACAGCCTATCCGAGCTGGAGACTTACCCCCTCAAGACGACAGAACACGGACTTCGTCCGTGAAAAGGAGTCTATAAACCCATCAACCAACCATCAACCAACCAGATGAAAAGCTCTCTCTTGCTCTGGCGGTCGAAGAAGAAGGAACATCTCTAAAAAGGTAATCAGTGACCAAGCTGTATAAGTTTGGGCCTAGCTACATAAGCTAGCGTTCCACTGTATTCCTTTATAGTACATGGTCAAAATAAATTGTGTTACTTGATAGTGTGCATAGTCACAGGGTATCACAGTACAGGGCGACGTACTGTTGATACAGAGTGACAGGTACCAAGACACAGGGTTTACCAAGGCATAGGTGTCGTAGTGGCTAGGGTGACTTGGTCGAAAGGCAGTCGCGGGAAAGGGTGACGTGGTCAAGGTGTGTTGCGGTAAAGGGTGTACAAAGTCACGGGTGTCGCAGTAAGGGGCTATTTACTGTTGATACAGGGTGACGAACATCTTGTGATACAGTTGTTTTAGTTGGCTTTTTGACTATATCAGTGTCAGAGGTATATTAATATTAATGTAAAATATCTACCGGGTGTAGATTAGGCAGTTGTGATTTGAGGCAGTAGTTTGTTGAATCATTAGGTAATAGTTATTTGAGTCAGATAGACGGCCATTATTTTGTATATATTGTCGGCACTTATTTGTTACAACAATAACTGGGTCCAAGATAGAACTTGGTAACGAACTGTAGGCACGCATCCGTTACACTTGTAAGTCTGCAAAATATTAATTTGTTTTTCCTGTCATCAAATTGAAATCAATCTATGCGTCATTATAGCCATGCATATTTGTTTGTGTCTAGAAGATTAAAGTTTTAAGTTAATTTATTGTAAAGAAAATACACTGTCTATAGAAGCAGGGATGTGTACTACACTTCCCTGATAGAAGATACTTTATGAAGTGTCAGTTTTTATATTCTGTTATACACATATCTATTTTAATGTAGACATCTGGCATGCAATAAGTGTAATACACTTGTTATACTAAAACTTCCGAAATCTCATCATCTGTAATCAAATCTCTTAATCAATAAATCTGGGGCGATATATGAACAAAACATCTTGAAAATGTACAAGGAGAATAAGGCCAGGCAAATGTCTTTGCTTCAGCAACGACACCCGCAATGCATATCTAGGTCAAAACCAATTATTGTCACGTCCTTATAGACGACTTTTAACAGTTATCTCCTCAATAGTTCGAATTGCACTAATAGGTGGCGCTGATGTCGGCCGCCATTGACTCCGTGACTTCTCATCCGTCACGGAGGCGGTGAAGGTCAGTGATGGACAGTCAGTAAATCGTTTGTTTATATCGACGATATGTTTTGAAAAGTGTATGGAACTAGTTCCAATTTGATAATATTATTGAAGATTTGTTCACCATGTCACTGTCTAAGCCTGTCAAACCGCATATTTCTCGCCCTGAGTATGTAAAATCAAACGAGTGGAAAGATGACATGCGAGAGTGGCCCGAAGTGGTTTTTTGCAATTATCTGGTACACAGTCATGCGGTTGATGGAAGTGAAATGAAGAATTTTAAGTCATTGGACAGTTTTAACTATTTCAAGAGTGTAAACTCTATTATACTTAATGTATATAATAGTTATGATTAAAAGTTAAATACATACATATCTAATGTTGGATTTTCTTTAAGTTATGTGCACTTAGCAAAAGATATCACATGAGATACTATATGAACTATACTACTGATTAAGATGCATGGGAGTATACATATGTGGGCCCGTAACATCTCGCAGGTAGTGATATCCCCCACCCTTATGTGATCCAGACCCACAAATGTATCTTCCGCGTTTGTAGTTAGTATGTTACAATAAATGTCTTTATTGCATGTATTAACAAATACAACGATACATTGATTTATATACATAGACATGTATAAGTATTACGTACCACTTATCAATACAATTTATTATAATGTACTTGGCTTGTGCAAATCAATTTGCAATCTGTATATTGAAACTTATTAGGTTTACTCTAAAATATTTATTATTTTACACCTTATATACACATCCCTATATATAAAGTGCATATTTATGTAATGCATATTATGTATTCGTGTATATATTTACTTTGTAATCTTCATCTTTGGAGGCAATGAAGAGAATAATAATCAACATCCTGACCTTCATATCACCAAAGGAAATAGAAGTTTTCTCACTGAGATCATGATGGCGACTATAAAAGGTTTTTATAAGGGTTAGGGTTAGGTTTAAGGATTAAGGTTAGGGATTAGGGTTTAATCCCTGTGCACTGGCCTAAGTGTTTATGTTGCTGCTTTAAGTCGGCTACGAACTAACAGGTCTTGCAAACTTTGTTTTTACGGTAGGCTGTAACTAGTTTAGATTTGAATACTTCTGGTAACTTTGTTCTTAAGTCTACGTAATGTTTTCTTACCTTGTGGCTCGCTGTTTGGGCTGTCCTATTGTAGGTAATGACAAAGGGGAGAATTTGGTTCGAAATGGCTTTTTCATTAATACCGTTAGGTTTTAGGGTTTGAAGTTTATTCATCCAAAATTGTTCCCTATCGTCTAGTTGGTCCGAATTGGGAACTCTCTCAATTGGAATTATGGAAACATCTTTTAGAGTGTGGTTAATTTGGTTAAAATGGTTTGAAACTGGTTTGTCTTTGGCGTGTATTATGTCAAAGCGATGGCATGTGAATCTCTCTCTAAGAGTTAGTGTGGTTTGTCCTACATATTGCATCCTACAATTGGTACAAGTTATCAGATAAATGACATTTCTGGATCCGCAATTCAGGTTTTCCGAAATATAATGAGCACTAGAGTTATTAGAGCTGACAAAAGAAGTGGTTGTTTTGGTAAATGGACAAGTCGCACAGCGCTTACTGAGACAAGGTTTGGTCGTGTGTTTTATAGGCGGGTTGATTTCTGCCAAGGTCTCTCCTTTGATTTTACGAAGAAATCTGTAAGAATAATTTCTATTCCTAAGAGCTTTGAACAAGATGTGGACTGCTGTATTGAAATCCGATTCTTGCGTACAAATGCGATGAAAACGAAGTATTTGCGATTTTATGATTCCCTTGAATGAATGTTTGGGATGAAAAGATTTTTTGTGTAGCAGTTGGTGAGTGTCCGTAGGTTTGAAATACACTTTGATGTCGAGTTTGCCTGTAGTGTTAAACTCCGGACCTTTGAAAATTGTGGTGTCGAGGAAATCAATTGATTCTTCACTAATCGTGGCTTTGAGTTTAATACACGGATGGTGGTTATTTAAAATGTTGAAAAAATCATCAAATTTTTCTCTGGTGTGAGTCCAAATGATAAAGATATCGTCCAGAAATCTGACATAGATTAGCGGTTTGTTGTCGCATTTATTTAAGGCTTCTTTTTCGAATTGGGCCATAAAAATGTTGGCATAACTTGGGGCGAATTTTTTACCCATTGCTGTTCCTGAGACTTGAAGATACCACTGTCCGTTGAATTCAAAATCATTTTTAGTTAGTCCTGATTTGAGTAGTTCTAGAATTTCTAAATCTGGTCTGTCCGGGCATGGATTATCTAAGAATGTTTGCGCTACAGCTTTAAGACCATCTCGGTTATCGATGTTTGTGTACATGCTTTCTACATCTAAACTAATAAGGAGACTATTTTGAGGGATAACCAAATTGCTTATTTTGTTGATGAAATCAAAAGTATCTCTGATATACGCTGGGTGTTTCATTGAGAGCGGAGCTAAGAAATGGTCAATGTATTCTGAAATTCTATATGATTCACTCTCTACATCAGATATGATAGGCCTACCTGGGGGGATTGAGAATGGTTTGGACCACGTTTCGGGTGGTTTATGGATTTTTGGTAGGATATAGACATGTCTGGGTTTAGGATCATCTTTTGGCCTAAGGTATTCTACTTGTTTTTTGTTTAGGAATTTGTTATGTTCTAATATCTTGAGGGTTTTAAGTAACTCTATGCTTGTTTTGGGGTAGATGGGAGCCTCTAATTTCTTATAATGTTTGAGGTTATTTAGTTGCCTCTCAACTTCCCAAATATAATCGGATCTGTCCATGATAACCGTTGAAGAGCCTTTGTCGGCTTTTTTGATTACAATAGAATTGTCTTTTTTGAGTGATTTAATTGCTTCCATTTCTGCCTTGGTCAAATTGTTTGGTTCTTTTTGAATTTGGATTTTGGAAATATCTTTCAATATATTTTTGACCGAATTTTGAATGCTTGGAGGAATGGCTGATTCTGGTGGTTTCCAGTTGCTTTTGCTTACGAATTTTTTTGCCTGGTGATTTTTGGATTTATTATGGAAAAAATGCGTGATTTTGATTTTTCGGCTAAAGTCAGAGGCAGATTGAAGGAAATCTGATTTAGGAATATGTTTTGGAGTTGGTATAAATTTGAGGCCCTTATCTAGCAGTTTGGATTCAGGGTTAGATAGATTCCTAGAGCTTAGGTTAATGGTGTTTGAAGGGTGGTCCTGGTCTATCCCTTTAGGATCTAAGCAAAAAAAGACTTGCTTCCTTTAGCCTTAGAAACCCAAAGTCGGACTAATTCATTGGCCATAGACTCTGACCAATGAATGCCGTCCGCTGTAAACCTGAACCCCCCTCGGATACAACTGTCCAAGAATGAAAAGGCCTTGTTTTTGGATTTCATGAGTTCTTGATTGAATTCTTCTAAAAGTGCAGCTTCTCCCGGTTTTTGGTTGGACAAGGTTTCCGAAATGGGCACGATAGTAAAAAAGTATCGAGCTAACGGGAGATGCTTGCGTAAAACCTCACGGAGGAGGGATAGATCCCTGAACACGTTAGGGTTGAGTTAGGGTTAGGGTTAGGGTTTTTATAAGGAAAGTCCACAGTCGGACACTCGTTTATCGTACAGCTTAGTAGTAAGCATTCACTGTTGACCATGTATAGGTAGCAATCAAGGACAACACTGTAGCAGTCTGTAGTGTCCATGACGTTAATCTCAGAAAAAACATATATGATTAAGTTGTTTTTCCCCAAAATATATAGCTCGCTCTTTTTTGTCGGTATTGGTGAGCGCAGGGGGTTTTCATGTAGAGAAAACTGGACTACCCAGTGACTGCAGAGACTGGAGTAAACCAACGAGGTCGGGCACGTGATCATTGCATCTTCACACCCTATCGGGGAATCGAACTCCAACTCTCTTGTTGAAAGACATCTGTACCATCCACTCTACCATTCGACATTCTGGGGTTTTATTATCAGACCTGAAAAGGTGGCAAAATAGGACAGCAAAACAAGAAGAGAGGCACTGTAAGTTCCAAACGGAATGCCTACAGTCAGGGTGACGTTTTACTAGTTAGGAGGACCCTGTGGTAGAATAGCCTTTGGCTAAACATGTACATGTATTATCCTTTTTAGGTGAAGAACAAAACAAAAACAAAACTACCAAAACCTAGGATTTGTTCAGTCGGATACAGGATTAGGTGAAGGTTACTACTGCCAATTAACACTCTGTAATGACATAGTAGCAAAACTGGCATATGATATTAAACATGAGATCCCGGATTATCCCAGATATGACTTACAAAATTACCAAAAAAAAAGTAAAAACATAACTGAATACGCATGGAATGTTTTATTTTAGCTACCACACAGTAAATTCAGAAATGTGTGATGATAATTGACCAGTTAACATGATTCACACAATGTTACTGAATGTTGACAGTGCTAACATAGTGACAGCGTATGTGTACGGCTCAGAGGACCAGAAAGGAAAGTACCGATCCTGATTATTAAAACCAGGAAAATCGATGGGGGATTTCATTGTCACCTCTTCTTGCTTGTACCAGGTTTCATTCGGAACACCTTGCATCCCCCGGATCGTAGGAGAATGGTAATGGTGATCTGGTGGGACATTTGTTCCGTTGAAATACTCGTATCGATTCGCTGGATATTCGGACCAAGATGTCTGTAGACAAAAACAACGTATTTATATAACTGCGAAACTGATGTAATCCGACAATCCTATATTAGGTATACATATATATATATTAATATACTTAGTAAGCATACAATATCAATCTCAACAGATACAAATAGTACGATAGTGATGTAGCAAAATATTTCGGAACGTTATAATAAATTGCATTCACTTTCTGATGTCATTTATTGTGCACATGTATATAATGCCATTGGTATCATGTACTAATGAGCTTAACTCGATGGATACAGGGAGATTCAACTATCGCATTCGATAAACCTGAAAATATTGTCATTGAAAGTATATGGGCTTTACTCAATATTTTAACTCAATAATTAATTGTTTACGACTGTGTATCGTATTGCCAAACGCTAAACTCCGAGTAGATTTAATAACAGTCGGCAACAGTTTCCTCTCCAGTTAGTGATATGTGTGTTTAACACTATCAGTGTTGGCGCTGAACATTCATGCGCTCAACAATATCAACATACAAACAACACACATATTTATGATCACCGCTTAAATACAAACGTTGACAGTATATTAATTCTCATTTACCCCTGAACCCTTGACGGAGCCAGAAAAGAAAGCGTTCCATGGTTTGTACTCCCCGGACAATATGTAGGTATCAAGGAACTTCACGGCACGTGTTACAGTGTCCTTGACCTGTTTTGGCGTAGCTGAAAGGAAAAACGCTTCTATTTTAATGATTTTAACATTATAGATATTCAGCGCATGACTCAATTATATGTAAGGGAGATATGGTCATATCAACGTAACCGAACAATTATACTACATATAGTGGCAAATACTAAACTACTTCGTATATGTGTACGTTACGACACTATTTCTTTACACCTGTAGCAGGTTAATCACACTTTTTCGCTCATTGTGATATTTACCTGTCTCAAACTAGAGTATGCTATGCATGTGCACTGACGTCACACAAATCAAGACCGAAGTATTTTTGGGCAATAGTATTGCAGTAATGTTCACGTGTGAGAAATAGACTTGATAGAAACATTTCAAAACCTTGGTATATGTTAGTCTCGTCATGCGTTTCTCCATCCCGTAACTAATAATATGTAACAAGAAATGAGATATATACCAAGTGACAAACGATTCCAATTGATTAACTATGTCAATTACAACACTGATGGAGTTTAATTAAACAGCCCTTTGAGCCCATTAAGAATAACAATTCGTACGAATTTCACAAATAAACTTACATCCAACACGCAAAGGGATAAGTGTCCATGTTTTAATGTGTGACCGATGTTTAAGAGTTAGTAGACTTTAAGAAACGATTCTCGTGAAGTGATGTCATTATTTAATATATAAAAAAAACAATCATTATAGTTCTGATTGTTAGTTTTTACAACCCACATCAGGTTTCCAGCCGTCAGGTATCAAGATAAGTTAGATAATTTAGAAAGTGAATGACAGCAAAGTTTTTCTACATGAAAAGTTAAGTTTAATTTCTAATTCATCATCTAATACGTTTAATAAAATCAGTTTAACATAAATTATTGACAAGCTAATAGATTGCGCATAAGCTATTGAACTGATATTAAGATTTTCCTAATTTAATAATATATAAATACAATGTCGTACATTTACGACAATAAACTATGACACTCAACGTTTAATTGCTATTTCGAATTGGACAGTTGAAATGTTCATACTCACAAAACATAGGTTAACATAGTTAAGACACAAGACACGTCTCTCTTACTTTGATTCCAGACTAATGTCCCAGATTTCTCTTCAAACGACGTCCAAATAGTAATAAGAGCATTAGCGGCCATGGCTGTAGTAAACAAACGATCCTCGCCGTATTTCTGTAAAACAGAGAGTATATCTAGGTGGAGCACTGCTGTTTTATTTGGAATTCCTAGATAACGAGGAATGAACATTTGTAGTTATAATCCATATTGGCAATATTTATAATGTAAAGCTCACTTTAAACCTGTATAGTTGTACTTGATAATGACAGCAGTATAAAGTAGTAACACCTCAAACCCTTGTAGTTGTACTCCACAATGACAGCAGTATAAAGTAGCAACACCTCAAACCTTTGTAGCTGTACTCCACAATGAAAGCAATATGAAGTAGCAACACCTCAAACCTTTGTAGCTGTACTCCACAATGAAAGCAATATGAAGTAGCAACACCTCAAACCTTTGTAGTTGTACTCCACA